>NW_013657662.1:23265-59940 GCF_000142905.1 Thecamonas trahens ATCC 50062
CGACCCCCATCAAGGTCAAGGACCACACCAGTACGGTCCCCACGGTATTGCATATTCCAATCCCTTTCCTCCAACCCCCCACCCCCCCACCCCCCGCTTTGCTCCTTCCCTGCCACACCAAACCCATCACGCCATCCCACCACCTTCACCCTCCACACCCCACTTCCACCCGCAAGCGGACCCTTCCACTCCATGCTTCGCGGGAGAGCACCAGTTCCGTTACTACATCATGTCGCACGCGCATGGGCAGCCACCACCACTGCAGCGGTGGCTTCATCCACCTCGTCGTCCACCTCGTCGCCGGCATCACGGTCACGGTCACGGTCACGGTCACGGTCACGCTCGCAGTCGCGGTCGCCGGCTAGATCACGTGGTGGACCGCTCGGCTCGGGTCAGAGTGCTGCTGGGAATCGGCGCCATCGAGGTGGTATGGCCTTCCCGCCACCCACCATGGCGCCATCGACCCTCGATGAGAACGAGGGCATCATCAAGGACCTCTCACCGTACATTGTGTGGTCATCGTCATCGTCGTCGTCGTCGTCGTCATCGCCAGCTTCGTCGTCGTCATCGCCAGGTCCAGACGCACCGCCGCTCCTCGGCGAGTACACCCGGTTCTCGCACAAGTCGAAGCGGTTCGAGTTCTACTTTGGGCTGCTGAGGCAGTTTGAGCCGAGGATCCGGGCGTGGACCGGAGTCGACGCCTCGTCGCGCCCGCTGACGGTCCCGACGCCGGCGCTCACGTATGTGCTCCCTCCCAAGCCGCACGCGCGGCAGTACTCGGTCCACGATGCCCGGCGGATTGCATCGTCGGTAGCGGCCAAGGTCGAGCGGACGTCAGGCAAGATCCCGCGGCTGTGGCAGCAGTACGCCGAGGTGGAGGATGTTGTCCATGTCCGGGCTCTCGCACGGTCTCTGTTCATGCCGCCGGCTGTTGCGCTTGCGCTCAACGCCGGCGCGCAGTCGGCGAACCGCGATGTGTCACCCGTCGAGGTGGCGGCGACGGCCCGGATGCTGGTGGCCGATCCGCTGCACTTTCGCAAGATCGGCCTTGTCCAGGCCTACCGCGCCCGGCCGCAGGCCGAGGTTGCCAAGCTTGCCGCTGCCCGCGCCGCGGTCCATGCCCACGACGAGACACTCTCCAAGGCGCTGCGCGGATCGGCGGCGGCGGCGGCCGATGTTGCGACGACGCCGCTTGTGGGCTTTCTCGCCCGCTTCTCGGCCGCGCTGGACAAGGCTGGCATCGCTGATGCAGCGGCGGCGGTGCGTCAAGGGTGGGAGCGGGCCAACCCGCGGGATCTGCGGCTCCGGCGGGCGCCACAGGCCGAGCTTCTGGGCGCTGCGGCGCGCGGCGTGTGTGACGCGCGCGGGCTCAGCGGCGGCTTTGAACCCGATGACGTGCCGTTTCTGGACGCCATTGCGGAGTCGCTGCGGGTGCCCGAGCTGCAGGCGCCGGTCCCGGGCGTCATCACCCACCTGCTCGAGCCGCTGGACGTTGCGCAGCTCGCGCTCCGCGACCGGGTCCTCGAGCTTGTTGACACCGCCCTGCTCGAGCTGACCCACGGCGGGGCGGCGGCGGTGCACAATCCGATTTTCGACGCCTCGCCGCTGCTGAAGCGGTTCGAGTCTCCGGCTGAGAGAGCAGCAAGCGTGAGTAGCGCGCCGTCGCTCGCCTCGGCCGATGCCGGTACCGATGTCGCCCGCGGCCCGGTCTACTTTGCGGTCGACTCTGCAGACACGACCGAGGTTGACGACGCCGTGAGCATCGACCTCACTGCGCCCGAGTGGACTTTGGTCCACATTGCCGACGTGACGGCCACAGTGCAGCTCGACTCGCAGCTCGACGCTGCAGCACGGGCGCGGCTCTCGACGCTGTACCTGCCAGAGCGGCGGGTCCCAATGATCCCATCGGCGCTTGGCGAGTCGGCGCTGTCGCTCTCGTCGTCTCGCGACGTCCGGGTCCTCACCTTTGCCTTTCGTCTCGCTGACGACGGCAGCCTCGCCGAGACTGACGTGCGCGAGTCAGTCATTCCGGCCGGCGCCATGGTCCGCCTCACCTACGACGACGTCGACACGCTACTGGCGGACGCGGGAGCACGGCCGAGCAGCCAGGTTGCCCGCCGGCTCGCCGACGCCGGGCCGGCCGGAACCCGCGACGTCGACGCCGCCATCCAGCAGCTCCGCACGCTGTATGGTGTGGTGCGAAAGCGGCTGGCATGGCGCGAGGCGCGGGCACGGCAGATCTCGCTTCCGTCGATGGGCTTCCGGGTCACGCCCGAGACCGGGCGGGTCGACCTGGTGCCGGAGCGTGCTGAAGACGCGCCGGCGCAGATCCTGGTCCAGGAGCTCATGATTGCCGCGGGGCAGACAGGCGCCACTTTTGCGCTTGCCGCTGACCTCCCGTTCACTTTTCGCGTCCAGCCGCCGCCGCGGTCGGCGCTTCCGGACTGGGTCGCCGACCTTCCGCCCGTCCTCCGCGACCTTAAGGAGATTCAGACTCAGTCGCCGGCCTCGGTCTCGCCTACCGCCGCCGGGCACTACTCGCTCGGCTTTGCCGACTATGCGCACGTCACCTCGCCCATCCGCCGCTACACCGACATGCTCGCCCACTACCAGATCAAGGGCCACCTGTCCGGCACCGGCCCGCCGCTCCGCAAAGTGGACGACCTCTACGCCCGCCTTCCGTTCTACGACGAGCGGTCGTTCCACATTCGCTCGCTCCAGCGGACCTCGGAGCGGTACTGGGCGCTGGTGTGGATGGCGCAGCAGTTGGCGAGCGGCGCCGGAGCGGCTCACAAGATCACCGTCCTCGACCGCGCGCCCGGCGACTCCAACTACGCTGTCTACTTTCACTCGACCGCCGCGCTCGTGCCAAACGTCCACATCGCAGGCGTGGCCGATGTGCTTGCCGCCTCTACCGAGGGCGGCGACATGCTCGTCCGTGGCTTCTCGGGCCTGGTCGCCCTCACCTCGGTCCATGCTCGATCGGGCAAGGTTGCGGCTGAGCTTGTCAGCGCCACCGAGCCGTAATTTTCCGGGATGCGAGCTGGTTTTGGTTCCTCCGCACATGTTGAGCGGTCTGCAGCTTTTACTCGGTGGCGGCAGCGACGAGCGGCTTGGTGCGCTTGGCCGGCGGCAGGTCCGCGTCTGCAGCAGACACAGGCACAGACGCACGCGTGGTTGCCGCGGCCGGTGGTTGGCTCTTGGGCACGTCGCGCTTCCGCTTGTGGGTCTTCTTGATGGTGTAGTAGTGGCAAGCATCGTCGCAGGTAAGCTGGGCACGGACCGGGAGAGGTGCAGAGTAAAGTATGGGTGCGCAATGGCAGCGGCGGCCGAGATGCGCTTGTCTGGGTCGTAGGTGAAGAGCTTGTCAAGAAGGTCAAACGCCTGGGCGTCGATGCTCGGGAGCGAGTCGCGGAGGCGGCGGCGGGTGCGAGGAAAGTTGAACGAGTGGAAGAGCGGAAGAGCCGAGAGGCCCGGCCACTCAGCCTCTGTCGGCGTTCCGCAGACCTTGACGATGGCCATCATCAGGTCTTTCTCCTTGTCGGCGCGGAACAGGGTCCGCCCGCCGGTGAGGAGCTCAACAAAGATGCAGCCGATGGACCACATGTCGACGGCCGGGCCATAGCTGTCGCCGCCGAGGAGAAGCTCGGGTGGGCGGTACTGGAGGGTGATGACCTTGTTGGTGTAGCGCGCGCTCTGGTCGATCTGGCGGGCAAGGCCAAAGTCGGCGAGCTTGAGCACGCCGTCCTTGGAAACAAGCAGGTTGGCGGCCTTGATGTCGCGGTGCAGAATGCCCATCTGGTGGGTGTATGCGACGGACGCGAGGAGCTGAAGCATAAAGTCCTTCACCTGCCCGGCCTCCATCTTGGGCGCGTTGACCGACTCGAGCAGGCCACTCAGGTCGTGATCCACATACTCAAACACCATGTACACCGAGCCGCGGACTGACGAGTGGACCGTCTCGGCCTCGGGCTCGGAAATGACAACCTCCTTGAGGTTGACAATGTTGGGGTGCTTGAGGTGCTTCAGAATCTTGATCTCGCGGATGGCAGTGATGGGGAAGCCCTCGCGCTTCTGCCGGTCGGCACGGATCTTCTTCAGTGCCACCACGTCGCCAGTCGCCTTGTCAGTGGCGCGGTAGACTTGCCCGTACGTGCCCTCGCCAATCTGGTCGACGTCGCCAAACTCAAACGCCGCAATGGTTCGCGAGCCCCACGCCGCTGCGTTGTTGCGCGGGACAGCTGGCGCCCGGCTGCCCTCCTCTGCCGCCAGCCGCGAGAAAACAGTACCACGGCCAGTGCCCGAGCTGGCGCTTGCAGTCTGGTTGTACGCCCGGTCTCCGTTGCTGCGCCGCTCGTGGTGCTCGCGCATGCCAGCACGCCGGTCGTGGAACTCGCGGTACTCGCGCGGTATGGGCTCGCCGCGCTGGTCAACATGCTCGCCGCGGCGCGGGTAGTGCTCGCGCCCGCGCGGCTCGCCGCGCCGATCGTGGTACGCGCCACGACCGCGGTCGCGGTCACGGTGGGCCCAGTCGTCGCCGCGCCGGCGATCGCTGCCGCCGGCGTCACCACTGCCGCCTGCGCCTGAAACAGCGCCTGCGCCAGTACCGCGCCGCCCACTGTTGTAATCGCGCCGGTACTCGTCGCGCCCACCGCGATAATCGTAACGGTAGTCGTAGCCGCTGCGGTCGCCACCGCGGTCACCGCCACGGTCCCCACCGCGGTCGCCGCCACGGTTAGCACCTCGACTGCCGCCGCGGTCGCCACCGCGGTCATAGCCGCGGTCGCCACCGCGATCGCCGCCGCGGTCGCCGCCACGGCCGCTGCCGCGGTCGCCGCCACGGCCGCTGCCGCGGTCGCCGCCACGATCGTATCCACGATCGTAGCCGCGATCGTAGCTGCCACGGTCGCCGCCACGAGGAGGCGGGTGCGAGTGCGGGTGCGGAAGCGGGCGCCCGCCGCCGCGCGGGCCGCCGCGATCACCACGCGACCCACGGTCATACTCGTACTCTCGCGGCGAGTCGCGAGCTCTGTCTCGATAGTCTCTCCGCATGCCACCGCCGTTCGGATACCTTGGCGACGGGTTATGTGACCGATTAGGAGTGCCACTTGCTGACATGTTTCTCTTGCAGCTTGTCAATATCCTTGGTGTTCTCGAACTTGTTGTTGGCTGCCACAGCTCCTCAGCTCTGTTCCGTCGACCGTCCAGACCCGCCAAACCATCATCGTCATCATCGTCACCATCATCATCGCCAACCACAAGTATGAGTAACTCCCTGTCTCCCATTTATAGCCGCCTGCAATGGCCATGGCCTCTATCATCTTCAGGCCCATACCCTCCGCTTATCACACTCGCCCACACCCGCCGCCACATCCGTCCACTTGTGCTGTGTCATCGAGTGGAAGGGGGGGGGCATGTGCTTGCACTGGCAGTGTATGTAGAGAGAGAGAGAGAGAGAGAGAGAGAGAGAGAGAGAGAGAGAGAGAGAAACAATAGTGATGGGATTGGAGCTTTCTGGGTTGTAGGGGAGAGGGAGGACTGGTCGCATCGATTGCTATCGATTGGCATCCGGGGGGGTCAGGAGGAGGAGAGGGGGGGGGAGGGGGGTCGCAGCGAGGCACACACACGAGGGTTTGGGCGACCTGGGTTGGGCGACCTGGACAGGGCAGGGGAGCGAAAGGAGAGAAGGGACGAGGGGGAGAAGGGGAGAAGGGGGGAGGGAGGGGAATAAGGCGAGGGGGAGAAGGGGGGGGGGGCGTACCAGTTGCGTTGGAAAAGGTGGTGCGGGTGGGGGTGGTGGCCGTGGTGGCCGTGGTGGGTCTGTGCGAGTTGTGGAAGGCGCGGGAAATTTGGGTTTTTCCCCCGGTCTCGGAGCGAGGCAAGCACAGCGAGATGGAACGAGGTCTTAGCGGAGCTTTGGAAGTCCGGAGGATAGTGAGATAAAGGGAGGGAGATGCGCAGATGAGAGTGTACGATGGTACGATACTTCTTTCTTCGATCTTCTGTCTCTCTCTCTCTCGGTGTTCTGGCCAGTCTCGGTCACAACCTTGTTGCCGCCGAGCTTGCGCTTGATCAAGTCGAGGTCAGCAACAACCACAGCGATGACCCGAGGGTGACGTGGTAGTGTGGGTATGTGTGTGTGTGGGGGGGGGGGGGGGTGAGAGAGAG
The DNA here is from genome assembly GCF_000142905.1 of Thecamonas trahens ATCC 50062. NCBI lineage: Eukaryota > Apusomonadida > Apusomonadidae > Thecamonas > Thecamonas trahens. Next base: position 29,434 of record NW_013657662.1, read on the forward strand.
AGGGGGGAGGAGGAAGAGAGGTAAGGGAGAGTGAGGTGTGGAAGGGGGTGGTTGTGGTGGTGGCGGAGAGGGGGTGCCGGTGGTGCCGCGTGGCTTGAGTGCGGATCGGGATCGGGATCCTGATCAATGGGCTCGGACGCGCGTGTGTGGATGGGGAGGGGAGGGGGATAGAAACGGCGATCGCAGAGGAATAGGTGTAATTGTGGCACAAGAGGCAAGAGATGCATGGTTGGTTACAAAGCAGAGAGCGCACGGAGTAGCTCTTCACACGAGGGGCGGAGGGCAGGATCGGCATTCCAGCAGCGATGGATGAGTGGAGTTAGGGGGAAGGATGGTCGAGCAGAGGCATGTCACTGCTGGCGATGTGAGCGGCAGCAACCATGACATTGAGCGAGTCGTAGGGGCGATGGCCAGTGAGGAGGGTGTAGAGAACCGAGCCGATGGCAAAGACATCGGTAGCGAGGGAGATGGGTGCGAGGGACGGGTTGATCTGCTCAGGAGCCGAGAGGAGGGAATCGAGGTGGGTGCTGGGGGCGATGATTGCGCGGATGCTGGCAGACCAGGTGTCGGAGAGGATAATGTCGATGGGCGCGGTGCGGGCGGCGTCAAAGCGAACAAATATGTTGCCAAGGGTGAGAGAGCCGTGACAGGTCTGGGAGAGGCGATGCAGGTCTGAGACGGCGCGGACGAGGCCGAGGGCGAGGACGTTAAGGATGCCCGGGGCGAGCGGAAGGGTAAGCGACGGATGCTTGATGGTGGCACGAGCGTCGAGGACCATGGCCAGCGATGTTGTCCGGATCTGCTGCATGACGACGGCGAGAAACGGCGGCTCGAGACAGATGGCGACAGGCGCCTTGATGCGCGACGAGATGGTGGCCAGGCGCGCGGCGACGGCGACGGCCTGGGCAAACATGATGAGCTCGCGGGCCGGAGGCTCCGAGTGTGGAGCCGCTTGATGATGATGGGGCAGTTGTTCCACTGCGAGCGCGAGAGTGTGCCGATGGATGACACCACATCCTTGCCGCGCTTGGCATATAGAAGGCGGTGAAGGCGCCGCGATGAGACAAAGGCAATGTTTCGCGAGGGCGGCTCGCCGGTCGATGAGGGGAACGGTGCCGAGTCGAGGGTGGCACCGGCCGACAACGGCGGCAACAGCGGCCATCGTGATTTAGAGCCGCCATGCGAGCCCGAGCCGGGTGCCGAGGAGGTTGAGTGGAGCGATGGTGAGCGCAGACGGAGAGGGAAGGAGCCCAACGATGGTATGGTGTGCTTGAGCACGTGAAGAATAGAGTCAAACGGGTCGGGCTGCAAGGTTGGCGGTGCGACGGCGGCAAGCGCGATTTGGAGCATCGGCGGCGCCGAGTCGGGCATGCCGACCGGCTCGATGAGCGAGAGCGGGATGCCGGTCGCCGCGTGGGCGCGCTGGATCTCGTCGGAGAGCTTGGAGAGGACCAAAGCGGTGCAGCTGTTGGCATAGACATCGGGGCAAGCCTCGCACGCGCGAGAGGCGGCGGCCGCCATGGCCCCGACAATGGTCATGATTTGGCCGGCAAGCATGTACTCGCCGGGGAGCGCGGAGCGGCGAGTCTCAATGACGCCGCGGAGGGCAAGGAGGCGGATGCTGCCGAGCGAGAGCGAGAGGCCATGGAGGGCGTGAGCGAGGTTGGAGATCTCAGACGCGTGATGGAGGGTGGCGATGATGGTTTCGGGCCTGGCTCGGAGAATGGTACCGCCAGCCTGGTCGACCAGCGTCGTGACATGGGAGTGAAACGAGTTGAGGAGTCCGGCGCCGCGGATGGGCGAGCGCGCCATCCGCTCCAGCGCACCCGGGAGAGACATGGAGACGAGGATGACCGATCCAAACGGAGCCTCGGGCGCCGAAGGCAGGATGACCACCTCGGGCGAGTACAAGTCGGCGAGGAGCGGGACAAGATCGGCGACGGGAAGGCGCTCGTCCGGAGTGTGGTCCCACAGCACCGGGATGAGGGTGGCAAGCGGTGATAACTGCGGCGGGATGCCGGCGACGTCGGGCCGCAGGCCCTTGGAGACCTCAAAGGCGATGGCGACAGGTGACTCGCCATCGTAGACACGGCGGCGTGTGGCGAGCTCAAAAAGTGTGATGCCGAGCGCGTAGATGTCGGAGGCCATCGTCGGGACCGGTACTTCGGAGCCAAGCAGCTCGGGAGCAGCCCAGTAGAGGCCGGCGAGCTCAGCCTGTTGAGCATAGCTCGCCCGACTGCCCTCGCCCTCGGACTCGGAGAGCTCCATCGAGAGATCGCGCATGTCCTCGTAGGCGGCGAGGACACCGCGCGAGCGAAAGGACGAGAGTGAGCCACGGCCCGAATCGCAGATCGAGGACGTGGCAAAGTTGGTTGTCGAGGTGTAGCGCGACGGTTCGGCGACAACGGCCTGCAACGAGAGCTGCGACTTGACTTTGAAGAGGCCAAAGTCGGTGAGCATCGGCGTCCAGTCGTTGGCGAGGACCACGTTGAGTGACTTGAGCGAGCCATGAACAATGCCAGCGGCGTGTAGAGCAGCGAGGCCGACAGCGATCTCGTGGGCCCATCGGAGAATGATAGTCGAGTCGAGGATGAGGCGCGGGTTAAGGAGCGCGGCGTGGAGCGAGCCACGCGGCGCATAGTCGGTGACCAGCGCCGGCGTGCCGAGGCCGAGGCAGACGCCTCGGAACCGGATGAGGTTCGGCGCCGAGAGCACGGTGAGCTTGGATGCTTCGGCGAGGACGTCGTCGGCGAGGCCAAAGGCGATGTGCTTGATAATGACGTGCTCGTCGTCGAGCACCGCGAGACTCACCCGGCCGTACGTGCCCTTGGCCTGCTCCTCCACCTCGCGTAGCTCCTCAGCGTCGATGATGGGCACGTTGCTGACGTCGACGGTACCGCTCTGCCGCCGTTTGCGGGTGAGGAGAAGGAGAGCCACCATGCCGACAAGGACAGCAATGACGATGATAAAGATGGCAAGCGCGAGCGCGATCTGGATCTGGGACCGCGCCTGCTTGCCACTGACACGTGGCGCACCGGCGAGGGTGTAGGAAGCGACGACGACCGGCGCAGCCGCCAGACCGGGCCGGAGTGCAATGATCTGAATGGTGGCCGAGCGCTCGAGGTCGATGACGAGCGGCACCGGCGTCGACGGCGAGTCGGCAAGACTTGGCGTCGAGCCGTCGAGCGTGTAGAAAAGGATGGTGTCATTGGCGGCGGTAGCAGCAGTCGTGATGTTGACAGTGAGGCTGGCGACCGGGTGCGAGCCGGGCAATGGCACAAAGAGCGGTGGCGCGCTCCGGCCCTCGATCTCAGCAAGACGGAGAGCCTCGAGATTGGCGAGGTCGTCTTGCAAAGAGTCGCGGTGGAGAAACGCCGGAAGCGCGGCGAGCCAGGCGTCGCCAACAGCGGCGACAGCAAAGGCGCGCGATGAAGGCGCGGTGATACGCAAAGCGGCCCATACCGCATCGGCGGTCTGGGCGAAGAGTCCAGGCGAGGCCGAGGCCAGGAGGGAGGCCCGCAGCGGGAGCGCACCATTGGCCTCGAGCTCGGGCGCTGCGGCATGCAGGGCCGCAATCGAACCGAGCCACGAGAGGTAGTCGAGGGCGTCGGCCGGGACAAGAGCGCGGAGCGGGATGGCGGCGGCGGTGGTGATCCCGACAACCACACCGGGTGCTGCCGGGAAGACGCCGGCAACCAGGTCGTCGGCCGGCAGCTGGGCATCGGCAAGCAAGTGCGAAATCGAGCCGCAGACGGCAAAAGCCGCGTTGGATGCGAGCGCAGCAGCCGAGAATGAGAGCTCCGAGAGGAAGCCGTCAAGATCACTCGCGGCAGATGAGAGGACATCGGTCATCTCGGGACCGTCAAAAGGGAGCTTGCCGGCCCGAAAGCTGGCATAGTCGTCGGGCTCGAGGCCAGCAGCGAGGATCGAGTCGATGGCAAAGGTTGGCGAGCGTGAGTCAAGCGCCAGACACGCGGCGTGGCCGCCAACATCGGGAAGGCTGCGAAAGCTGGTGCAACTGGCCTTGAGCTGGAGCAGCGAGTCTGGGAAAGACGAGAGGCCGAGCCTCTCCAGCTGGGTCTTCGTGGTCACGCACATTAAAGGCTCGATCCACAGAGGAAGGGCAAGGCGGCGCGAGCGATCGACGGCGGTAGCGGCATAATCGGCCAACCCGGCAGGCAGCTCGGCGCCCAAGTTCAGCGTGTCAGCGACGGCCGTCACATCGCGCAAGACCGCGTCCGAGACCAGATAGTCGAGCGGAGGGCCATCAAAGTACGGGACTACGTCCGGAGTCAGAAGTGATGCGATCCATGGCTCGTAGGCGGAAGGAAGGGCGGGACATGACTCGAAAGCCAGGGTGACATTGAGGCCGGTGGCCGTGTGGGCTTGTTCCGCAAGGGCAGCGGGCCAGAACTTGCATGCCACCTGAGAGAGCGATGCCGCGGATCCTGGTCGTGCGCATGCAAGAGCAAGAGCAAATAATAATACATGGATCCACCATGTCACGGACCTTGCAACTCTTGTAGCCTTTCCCATCAGCTGCCCGTGAGCTGTGTGGAGGTGGTGGTGGCGGCGTGGAGTGTCCCACAAAACGGAATGACCGCCAATTCTGCTGCTGATTGTGGGGTACGTGTTCCCCCGGCAAGCTAATTAGAGCCAACCTGTCAACAGCCGTACACCACGTAGATGGCGAGGGCAGTCAACGCACCACAGACTGCAAGCACAACATTATCCATCGCGACGAATGTCTATGGTCAATCGTCCATCGAGGGCTGCGGCCCGCACCCATATCCCATCGAGGGCTGCGGCCCGCACCCATATCCCATCGAGGGCTGCGGTCCTCGCCCATCGACTATCGCCCACAGCAGAGCCACAATCGCGAGCTGGTCGCGGGAGTCACCATGCCTGGGAAGCAAGACAACCACGAAAAGGCCATCATCATCGCCAGCAACGTTGGACCTTGTCATCTTGCCCATCCACTAGTTTTCGGTTGAAAGTCACATGACATGGCATGTCTATGCACAGCAGTGATGAACTAGTCGGCCGCAATGCGAGACGGCGACGTGGCGGGTGGCGGCGAGAGACGGCGACGAACGCTCTGCTCGCCCACAGCGGCAGCGGCAACGACAGCTACACCCGACTCTACTACCCTCAAATGGATCCCCGTGTCCGCGCCCGTACCTCGCGCCTCCTTGTGCAGCTTGCCCCGAAGCAGGGTACGTGACAAGGGTGAGGGCAATGAAGAGGGTGGGGGTGAGGGTGGTGTGTGGATCGTGGCCAGTCTTGCACATTTTCGGCGACGAAGCTTGTGCTGCTGGGGAAAGGCAGGGGAGGCAGGGGGGGGAGAGGCGCAGGAAGTAAGAAAGGAAGGGGGGAGGGGGAGGGGGCTGACTCATGAAGGTGTGCGGAATGTCGGAGGGGAGGCAGCTGCTGCGACGATTGCGTATCAGGAGATGAGCAAGGCGCAGAAGAAGGCGTCGTTTGAGGCGTACTACCGGCAGTTTGCGGACGAGCTTGTGGCTGAGCTGAGCGAGTTTGAGATGCCGGACGAGGCTGTGCGGTACATCAAGCGGATGATCGACTACACGCTGCCTGGCGGCAAGATGAACCGCGGGCTGTCTGTCATCACGACCTACTCGCATCTTGTGGGCAACCGGCCGCTGACCGAGGACGAGCTGTGCAAGGCGTCTGTGCTCGGGTGGTGCGTTGAGTGGCTGCAGGCGTACTTTCTGGTTGCCGACGACGTGATGGACCGGTCTGTGACTCGGCGCGACCAGCCGTGCTGGTACCTCAATGAGGACGTGGGCCTCATTGCGGTCAACGACTCGTTCATTCTCGAGTCTGGCGTGTACCGGCTGCTCAAGAAGCACTTTGAGGGCGACGCCAAGTACGCGACGTACCTCGAGCTCTTCCACGAGGTCTCGTACCAGACGCAGCTCGGGCAGCTGCTGGATCTGCGGACGTCGCCCGAGGGCTCGGGCCCGACGCTGGACAACTTTTCGCTGCACAAGCACCACCTGGTTGTCAAGTACAAGACCGCGTTCTACTCGTTCTACCTGCCTGTGGCGCTCGGCATGACCATGGCCGGCATCACCGACTCGAAGCTGTACGACACGGCCCGCGACATCCTTGTCGACATGGGCGTGTACTTCCAGGTCCAGGACGACTTCCTTGACTGGTGGCAGGACCCCGAGGTGCTCGGCAAGGTCGGGACCGACATCCAGGACAACAAGTGCTCGTGGCCGGTCGTCACCGTGCTCGACAAGTGCTCGGCCGCCGACCGCGCCGTGCTCGAGAAGCACTACGCTCGCGACGACCCGGCCTCGGTTGAGATCGTCAAGAACCTCTACCGCAAGTACGACGTCGAGGGCGTGTACAACGCGTACCAGGACAAGATGATTGCCCAGCTCACCGCCCGCATTGCCCAGGTCACCGACCTCCCGCCGGCCATCTTTACCGACTTTCTGGACAAGATCGCGTACCGCCAGAAGTAAACCCTTGCGCGCCGCGCGCCGCATACCCTCACTTGATGTATTTGTTGAGAAACTTGCGGTGAAACTCGTTGCGGATGGTGTCGTTGACAAAGCCCTCGTCACGCTTGACGCCCATGTCGGTCGCCTGGTTGCGGAACACGGTGTCGTCCATGAACGAGCGGCCGAGCGCAAAGTCACTGCTGCCGCTGCTACCACCGACGTTGCTGGCAGCCGCAAGCAGCTCGGCCTTGCGCTCCTCGCGCCGGGCCTGCTCCTCGCGCGCCGCCCGCTCCTTGGCTTCGGCACGGACCTTGTTGAGCTCGGCCATCAGCTGCTCCATGTCCGAGTCCGAGTCCGAGTCCGAGTCCGAGTCCGAGTCTGAGTCCAAGCCCGCTCCTGCTCCCATGCCAGCTCCTCGCGGTGCTCCTCCAGCGACGCTGCCCTCGTCCATCGCTCCGCGCCCGCCGTCGTCCGACTCCGAGTCCGAGTCGTCCGACTTGACGTCGGCGTCGACAGCAGCAAACTGGGCGAGCGCAGCAGCCTGCAGCTGCGACGGCGGCTGCGAGCCCGCGCCACTGCTGGTGGAGGAGCTACTGCTGCTGTTGCCAGCCATGAGCCTTGCCCGCTTGCCCCGCCCCTGCCCGCCATCGTCGTCGCCGGCTCCTGCGCCCGCTCCCGCCGCCGCCTCGCGGGCCGCAAGCTCGGCCGCGAGCTCCTCACGCGACGCCGGCTTGACCTGCCCGCGCCGCCGCTTCAGCTGCGTATGGCCCGGGAGCTCCGCCTTGTGTGTTGACACCGTCGCCCGCACATTCCGTGCCCCTATCTTGGTGTACTCCATGCCGTCGTTGGGTGTGGCGCCTCGTCCTCGTCCGGCCGGCCAGAGTCGCCACAAGTGGGATCAGATCACTCGCCCGACTGATCGATCGGACGGCCGAGCATACCCCCGCCGCCAGGCATTCTTCCTCTCGCACCGGGCGGTACACTCACACAAGCCGACATGCTCAGGCATGGTTATGCTGAGTTACAACCGGCTCAGAGGGTGAGAGAGGCAATCAGACGCTGTTGCAAGGCGCGATCTCGTCACGTTTGATGTGGTTTTATTGTGATCACAAAAACTGGTCACTGTCCAAAGACCGCAGCCGAGCAACATGAATGCGGTGACATAGTAAGCATCACCCGATCTTCTGCGAGTACGGCGTGTACATCACGATCGATCGATTGGACCTGCTGATTGCACGTGCCGGCCGAAGTCCAGGGATGGGGCTACGAGTTCAGGCTAATCCATGGTACGGCGTGGCGTGTTTCGGGCGCGCGCGCTGCTCTGCGCTCTATGCATGACGTCAGTGGCACCGTCAACCGACCTCATCCGTCGCTCACCGGCAGCCGCCGCGAACGACGGTCGCCAATCACCAGCAGAGGCGGAGACCTTCCAATCGATGGCTTGAGCCAGCAGATCACATTCCGCACCCGATCCCGGCACCAGCCGGCACAGTAGCAATAGCAGCGGCAGGCCCTCGCTCGGCAGGGTCGTGATGCTCTGAAACGACCTCCTCGAGCACCTTCCTCTATGCCTGCTCCGCCATCCGTCCTGGTGGAGGCGCGTGGGTGGCACCCTCGTGAAAGTTCCAAACGACTCGGCGTCATGCAATGGAAAGAGAAGGTTTGCGCAGACAAAACCAGCTGATTCTCGACGAATTTCGAATGTGTTCCAGAGAGCTCCAAACCCATCTCTCTCTCACTCTCGCACTCGTTCACGAACGTCCGCCTCTCGCGTCCCTTGCTAAGCTCGCTCCGCACTTGTTGTCGAAGCGTTCTCCAGTCACACCAACACACCGTCTTTTACGTGTGTGTGTGTCTCTCGGTCTCTGTCTGTTCTTTCAGTCGGACCGACCCCGTACCCCTTCTCTTTGAGCGCCTGCGCCGCCAAAGCGAAGAACACCTTCTTTCTCCCCACGACTCTGCACTTGAGCAAGCTCGTTCGGTCTCAACCTCTCCCGATCACTATGCCTCGCAAGACGGATTGTCTGGTACCCCGTCGGTACCTTCTGGCTGCTGCCCCGGTCACGGGCTCGTTCATGAGCTCGGGCAAACTTCAACCCCCAAACCAAGCAACCCCGCCGCTCGTGAGAAAGGACTACTGTACGGCCCCCCTGTGGTCAGTAGTTAATTGATCAAGAGAAGACACCACAAGCAAGCAAGAGACAGAGAACCCGGAAGACCGCAACTTCCCCGCTCGCTTCAAGCCGCACACCTCTGGACTCTCGGCACGCACACACTATCTTTATCGCTGCGTGCGCCCTCGCCTTCACCTCAACATGAGCATCCCGCATCGTCTCACTGACGAAGATGCCGTGAAGGCCCTTTCGGCTGCTGCCGCTTCGACGGCGGCGGCATCGCCCGGCGACATTGCCCGGGCCCAGGCTGCGGCCGCCGCCCTGCCGGACCCTGTGCCGGCCGGCGAGCCGTACGACCGCACCATCGGCGCGCTGAAGGGCGTCGCCGCCTTTATCGCCAAGACCTACGCCATGGTCTCCGACTCGGTCTGCGACCACATCATCACCTGGCTGCCCGAGGGCACTTCGTTCATCGTCGTCGACGCCGACGGCCTCACTGACTCGGTCCTCGGCACCTTTTTCAAGCACTCGAACTTCCAGTCCTTTATCCGCCAGCTCAACATGTACGGCTTTCGTAAGGTCGGCGCACCCTCGCACTGGGAGTTCTACCACGACGGCTTCCGCCGCGGACGCACTTCACTGCTGCGCTACATCAAGCGCCGCCGCAAGGGCGCCGCCGCCGCCGCATCGGCCAAGGCCTCGGCCTCGGCCACCGCCCCCGCGCCTCCGCCCGCCTTTCAGCGCGAGCTCAAGGGCCTCAAGCGCCAGCGCGACGAGCTCCAGCACGAGCTCGTCTCGCTGGCATCGGCCCAGGAGGCCATGGACACCCAGCTCGCCGCCATCGCCGCCGAGAACGCTCGCCTCCGCGACGAGCTCGCTGCCTCGCACCGCGCCCACCAGGCCATGGTCGACACCGTCTCCTCCATCGTCTCGCTCCTCGGCGACAAGGCCGCACCGGCGTCGGCCACCCTCCGCGCCGCGCTCCCGCCGCTCCCGCTTGACTTTGACGACGCCGACCTGCGCCCGGCCAAGCGCGCCCGCGGCCTCGAATCGGCCGCCCTCGCGCCGGCGTCCTCGCTCGGCACGCCCACCCTTGCGCCAGCCGCCTTGGACCTGCCGCTCCCCGCCGCGCCCGCGCCCTCGCGCGCCCGCCCATCCCTTGACATCGATGCCGCGCTCGCCACCCCTGTCGGCCCCGGCCTCGACATCGCCCTCCGCTCCCCGCTCTTTGGCCTCACCCCGTCGGCGGGCCTCATGCCCATGGGCCTCTCGCCGCTTGCGGCGTCGGGCACCTCGGCCGCCGCTGACTTTTCGGCCTTTCTCTCTGACATGCTTGCCCTGCCGCCTGCGGTGTAAGCAAACCATTGGACTACCCGCGTTGTCCGCGTCCGCGCCCAGCCCGTGCCTTGTCCGCAGGCACCACGTCTTCGTGTCGTGGCAAGCCAGCGTGCAGATTGTTTCCGCTTCCAACCCAGGATGGCAGCAAGCCATGAAAAGACCTGTGGTTAAGGACCGAGCTCCAGCTCCCTGGAACATCTCGCAACAACGCAAGCACGGCGCTGCGTCGCTGTTCGCACCTTCGCGACGCATCCAACCCCGTCCGCGTGTGGCCTCCCGGCCGCGCCTCTGCCGTCTCCGTGGCATACGCCCAACGGCTTGCAGATCGTCTGTGCTGTGACCAGCTGCCTCCGCCATCTCGTGCATTTTGTATCTCTGCAGAAGCTGAGGAAGGCGGAACTGCAGCATACCGCAAGCACCAGCCTCGTCGCTCCTGACGACTCGCAACAAGGCGTGTCTCCGCGCCGCCGCACGCGCCCCCCTTTCATCCGTCAACTTTGTCCGCGCCTCCGCCAACCGGCTCCACGCCTGGCTCCACCCTTGACTATTGCAATCTCGGCTAGCATGGCTTTCGCCTGATTCCGTCGTGGATGGGATCAGGGGATCGCAGTGAGCTCGTCGAGCCAGTTGCCTTTTTTTCTCTGGTGCCTGCCTTTTAGTGGAGCCGCCCGAGCGCCCTCACTTTTGACTCTCCCTCCTGGCCTCTTGCCGGAGGTAGGTGCCATCTCGCGTCCCCGCCCGAGCCGTATCAGCACCAGGCGCTTGCAGCAACTCTGCAACGCCTGCGTGCGGGATCTGTGCCTTGTGCATCCGTGACGAACGTAAGAACGAGATGGCACCTGCCCCCTGCATCGGGTCGGGCGTCGCTGAGATTTTGATACCCCGTCGTCGGTCCGCCCGCCCGCCCGTCGTCATCCAGCCCCGCGGTGCGTCCGAGGAGTCATTGGTTTGGCCAAGGTCTCCTCAAACGCTGCCGTGTGCCACTACTGGGTTTCTTGGTGTTTGACGCCAAGAAAGCCCGAGCCTCGTGCTCCAGCAGTGAGCAACAAGTGCTGCTGTCGACAGGCGGCGTGGACGGCAGGCCACGCCCGAGGTGCCTTCCGCTCTCCTGTACCCATTGAACACCTCCTCGCGACCAATCGTTGGACTCCTGCTGTGCAGTCACAGCTCGTTTCTTGCTTGGCCACACACACACGCACACACACACCTCTCTGTCACCAACCCTGAAAAGCATGTCCGACGCCAACACCAACCCTGTCGCTGCCCCGCCCGCCGACGCCACCTCCAAGCGCGAGCGTGAGGAGACCGCAAACGAGCTCGAAGACGCTGCGCCTGCCCGCAAGAAGTTCACCTTTGTACGCTCTCGATCTTCCCCCTCCACCTCTTTGCCTGCACCTGGCCTTGCCGGTACCCATCCAGCGGGGACATGCCACCAGGCCGCCCAAACCACGACCTTTTCGGGACAGCGGACCGAAGCTTGGCTTTTTTTTTCGGCGGCGAACTCACCCCCCCCCCCCCCCCCGCTCATTGCCATAGACGCCCAAGAAGGTGCCTGGCGGGGTGGTGCCGTCGCTGATAGTTGATGGTGCGCGTGCGGCCATCGAGTTCTATGGCAAGGCCTTTGGCGCCACCTGCACCTCGGCGTACGAGGACGATGCCGAGGGCTCGGACAAGCTTCATTTTGCCGACGTGGTTGTGCCCATTGGCGGCAACGACTTCCACGTCTACATCTTTGACGACTTTCCCGAGTACAACGGTGGTAAGCCGTCGCATCCGGGCGCCGACGGCCTCAACGGCACCTCGTGCGCTGTCACACTCAACCTCATTTCCGCAGCCGACGTCAACACGTGGCACGATCGCGCTGTCGCCGCCGGTGCCACCTCGCTCCGCCCACCGGCCGACCAGCCGTGGGGTGACCGCTTTGCCCAGATCAAGGACCCGTTTGGCCACAAGTGGTCCATTTGCTCCTTTATCGAGCCGACCTCGTCCTCCTAGACCGTGCCCACCTATCAGCCACCAGCCACTGCCCACCAGCCACCGCCCACTAAACCATTTTCACCCCACTCCCCCCACCCCCCCCCATGTCCACCGCTACCTGCCTAGAATGCGGCGAGGGGGCAAAGCCAACGGCCCCGCTGGTCATGGTCTCGGGCCACCGGCTCCACAAGCTCCGCGAGTGCGTCGAGGCCTTCAAGCTCCGGTCGTCGACGTGTGCTGGCTGCGGCGCGGTGGACGAGGCCGCCACCCTTGTCGAGCCCAAGACCGGACTGTTCTGCCACAAGACTGTGGACTGTCTCTCGGCGCTCAAGGCAAAGCTTGCTGCGAGCTGCTCGAGCCACGGGTCGTCGTCGGCCACCGGTGACGGCGACGACGACGCCCCAGTTGCCAGGCCACCGACGGACGGCTCAGTCAGCTCGGACGGCTCGGACGACTCGGACTCGTCCGACGTCGACGACGATGCTGGCGGCTTTACCTCATCAGACGGGGCCGCCACTGAGGCCGGTGCCCAGGCCCAGACTGCCGCCCCGAGCTCGGTGGCCGAGGCCAAGGCGTGCGCGGCAGCCCGGCCGACCCGCTCAACGTCGGCGCATCAGGGCTCCGGCCTCGTGCTTCCGGCACTGCTCAAGGTCCATCTCCTCAACGGCTCGTCCAAGCTGTTCCCGGTCGATCAGCTCCGCGTCCGACATGCCGACGCCCAACTCACCGCCGGGCACGTGTTCGAGGCGATGGCCGAGAAGATCGGGCTCGAGCGCCGCGAGTACGCCCTCTTTGCGCTCTTTGCCGCTACCGACGAGGAGGCGACCGCGGTCTCGTTCGACGTCGTCCTCCCGCCGGCGCTGCGGCTCGACGACCTCTGGGCCCACTTTGACGCTGCCGTTCACATGCTGCGCGGGACCCAGGCCCGCGACTCGGCGCTGCCCTTTGTCCCGCTACTCTACCTCCGCGCTCGCCCGGGCCTCGCCGTCGACGACCAGCGCAAGGCGGCCTCGCGGGCGGCGCTGACGCTGCTCTTCGAGGAGACCCTCTCCGCCGTCCTCACCTCGCAGGTCATCCTGCCCAAGTCCGAGCTCATCACCCTCGGCGCTCTCCTCATCCAGCTCTACTACGGCGACCACGACAAGAAGAAGCACCTGCCTGGCTTTTTCCGCGCTCCCTCGCTCCTCGCAGAGCTCCTCCCGCGACACGTCCTGGCCTCCTCCTCGTTTGTCTCCAAGCAGGCCGCCTGGGAGAAGAAGATGTTCAAGGCCCACTCCAAGCTTGTCGGCTACCCGCCGCTCCTGGCCAAGCTCGCCTACGACGAGCACGTTCGCTCCCTTGCCCCCTGGCTCGGCGCCGTTCTCCTGCCGGTCTCGGTCGAGTCGGCTGACCCGTCGCTCGGCAAGGCCCTCGCTGGTCCGCTCATCCTTGCCGTCCGCGACGATACCCTGTTCTTCATCTCCACCCCAGACCCATCGGGCCTCGTCGTCTCGGCCTCCACCGCCGGCATCCGCCTCGACCGGCCCTCGGCCTCGCTCGTTCTCGCCTCGGGTGAGGTCGTCACCTTTGCCCCGCGGCCCATCAACGACATTGTCTTTGCCTTTCTCGCCCAGGCTCGTGACGCCGCTCCGCGCATCGGCGCAGATCTGGACCTCACCGCCTCAACCCCAGCGCACCGCGCCCGCTCCGCCACCATCGCCGTCGCATCGCCTGCCGCTCTCTGCGCCGCCATCGCCTCGGCCATCCCGGCCTCGTACGCCTACCTCTGACCTGCCTCTGCTGATGTCCTTTGGAACTTTACAAACGCTCTCACAAAGCTGCCTTGCTCGAGCCGCGGACGCCCTTCCGTTGGCGCCCTCTCCTCCCCTCCCTCCTCCTGCTCTCATTGCCGCCACAGCCGCTCATCGCCGCCGTGGCAGGCGCTTGTGCAGCGGGCGGGCCAGGACCACGCCGGCCGAGCTCATCTCGATGAGCTTGAGCGAGCGGAGAACGTTGAGCTTGGCCTTGCCCGACGCGCCAGTCACGCTCAGGCCCATGCTCACCATCTCCTTGACCCCCATCGGCTTGCGGCGCGGCTCGGCCTGGAACGTGTCGTACACGGTGCGGTAGACAGCGTTGACGGCGTCGACAGAGATCCGCCCGCGGACCAGCTGCGACACCCCTCAAACTCGGCCTTGCTCACCGGCACAAACCACCGAGCAGCCTCGCGTGCCACCTCTGTCTCCAGCTCATCCTCGTTGTTGCCGACAGCATCCGCTTCGTCCGCCTCGCCCGCCATCATGGCCTGCCCGGCGCCAACCTCCAGCTCGGTCAGTGCCAGGGCTTCGGCTGCCGACGGCACCGCCACCTTGCCGGCTCCCCGAGCCAGCGCCGCCGGCGAAGTCCCCACCGCAGCATGCCATTCCTTCTTGCTCGCCTCAAACGTCGCCAGTGCAGCCTTACCCGCCAGATGGGCCGCCCGTGTTCCCGGCGTGTTGGTCACGTCCAGAAGGCGCGAAGCGCCGCCCGCCACCGTCTTGGCCGCCTCACGGTAGAACTCGTCCTTGGCGGCCACCACCGCAGCATGCCGCTCACGAAGACCTGCAACAGCCTCTTCCACAGCACTCAGCCGTGCAAGCAGCTCAGCTGGCGTCGTGCTCGTCCCAAACTCCTCCACGAGCTTCTCCTCCACGTACGCCAGGTCTGCCAAAACAGGTTCAAACTTTTGTGAAAGCGCCATTCCACGACCTTTTTCCCGCTGGCTGCCACAGGACAGCGACAAGTGTGTCTTCCTCCTGCCACATTCTGCCGCCTTGCCGCCTTCTACCTCCCACCAGGCCCCGTCCGACGGTCATCACGGCATCCCACCGCCCGCCTACCCCCCTCTTACTCTCCAAGGCTCTCACCAGCCTACCGCACTCCGTCTCCCCCCCCTCCCCCCCTTTCCCCAATTCCTTCAATCTGATCTCGATCACGATCACCCCCCCCCCCCCCCACCCACGATCACGATCACGGTCTTGATCACGACCACCTGTCGCCCCCCCCCCCCAACCCCCGTCCCCGCTCCGCATGAGCGTCAAACTCGACGCCGACGGGTTTGTCATTCCCCCGTCGTCACGATACGCACTCCCGTCTCGCCCACCCGCAGAGTGGTCGACCTCGGAGGGGAGCGGGAGCTCGGACGAGGTTGTGCCTGCTGCAGTGGCCCACCTCCGCCGTCGCCACCGCCGCAAGCGCACCTCGTCGTCGTCCAAGACTCGCACCCGGACGCGATCAGGCTCGCTCTCCTTCCGCATTGCGCCTGTGGACAAAGCCGCTGCCTCTCCGCCGCCGGCCTCGCCTGACGCCCTGTGGGAGGCCACCCACTCGCTCCGCTCGCTCCAGGCCTGGCCAACCTCTGCCTCGGCCTCTGCCTCGGCCTCGCCGTCGGCGGCTGCCTCTCCCACGCTAGCTGGAGCCCAGGTTGGAGCCAGAGCCAAAGCAAGAGCTGGCTCGGTCTCAGCTCCGACAACGCCCTCGGTTGATGTTGGAGCCTTTCACGCCTCGTTTGGCAAGCCCCCAGCTGTCTTTGATCCGTTTGCTTCGCCAGCGCTGTCGCCTTTTCCTCGGCTTGCTACAAGTGTGAGCAAGGACGACGAGTTGGACTCGGACTCGGACTCGGACTCGTTCTTGTCGGGCTGGTCTGACGACGATGATGAAGCCGCCACTGCTGCCGATGCCTGCGTCCTCGCCGAGGTCGACAGCCTCCCGCCGCTCGCCCTCGCTCAGCGGAGCGAGATGGATCGGGATGCACTCCTCTCCGAGAACGCCAAGCTCCGGCACCGGGTCGGCGTCTTGAGCGCCGCCTTTGCTGTCCACAAAGACAAGACCCGCAAGCTGTTTGAGCTTGAGGAGGCACGTGCCGCTCAGCTGCGCGAGCTCTGCGTCTCGCTGGCGGCCCAGCTCCGCGAGGTCCAGGCTGCAACGCCATCGCCGGCCCGCACGCCCCGCTCGCCGGCGCTCTCGCCGGTGGCCACGCCCCGCTCGCCCAATCTCGACATTGCCGACTTTGACACTCGCATTGCCGACCTCGCTGCCCAACCGCGCCTGGAGCGGCTTGAGTTCCGTGGCGTCGACGGTTTGGACGAGCCTGAGGTCGCCGCCCTCGCCCGCTGTATCAACATCCACTACGAGCTGGAGGCCATTGTTCTCGAGGACTGCCATCTCGAGGCCGAGGCGCTGAAGACTCTGCTCGAGGCTGCTGGTGGCGGTGCTGGCGCGCACGCCCGCCTTCGCAAGCTCGCCTCGCTCCGCCTTGCTGGCAACCGACTGCACCACTGGGCGGCTCAGAGCCTGACCGGGCTCCTCCGCGCCTCGCCAGCGCTCACTGCCATCGACCTCTCACGGACCGGCTTCTCCGACCGCGGCATGGGCGTGCTTGCTAGCGCCATCTCGGCTTCGGGCGCCGGTGCGCTCCGCTCGCTCACTCTCGCCGCTAACGCCATCGCAGGCTCGCGCCTCCTGCTCCTCGCCCAGAGCCTGGTCGGCCTCCCGCACTTTGAGTGCCTCGACCTCTCCGACAACGCCCTAACTTCGGCTTCGGTAGTCGGCGCGGGCTTCCTCATGGCCGCTTCGGCATCGCTCACAAATCTTTCGCTCGCCCGCAACGCGCTCTCGGATGCCGCCGCCGCCGTCCTCGCCAAGGGCCTTCGCTTCTCAGCACGCATCACCTCGCTCGACGTCCGCGGCAACGCGCTCTCGCGCTCGGCAACCGCCGCACTTCATGCAGCCTGGCTCGACGTCCACGCCTCGAACGCCTCGCGGCTGCCGCTCCTTTTTGAAGCGCCGCCGCCTTAGCTGGCAAAGAGCGACGATTCGAGGAGTGGGAGTGGTGCGAGCTCGGCCGGCCGGCTGCTCCGTCCCCGCACGCCAGATGCGGCTGCCCGCGTTCGGGCCGCCGGCTCTGCTGCTCGCACCGGCGACGCCCGCAGTGGTGAAACACGCCCCGGCTGCAGCCGCCGCATCAGCTGTGCGTTACTCGCCTTGACCTTGTGCAGCTGCGCTCGCAGTGCCGTCACCTCGTCGCGCTCCAGCTCGAGCTCGTCCTCCAGCCGCGCCACCCGGTCGCGGTACGTCGACTCGAGTGCACGCCGTTCGCGCTTGTGAGCCTTGGCCGCGTCCTGGACCGCCGCGCTCGAGCTGCGGAGTGAGTTACGCTCCTCGCGCAGCGCACGCACCTTGTCGCGCAGCACCTCCCGCTCCTCCATCAGGCCCTCGTTGTGCTCCACAAGCTGTGCAATGATGTCATCCTGCTCCCGGATCCGCGCCTCCGACTCGGCCAACAGCGCCTCGGCCTCGCGCATCTCGGTCTCGCGCGCATGCGCAGCCTCGCGCAGATCTTGCACCTCTTGCGCCCGGGCATCCGACTCGGCCTGTAGTGCCGCCATAATGTTGAGCGCCTCGTGCGGCAGTACCACCCCCGTCCCGACCACAGGCACCGACGGCGCCTGCTGGAGCTGTGGCTGCGGCTGAAGCTGCGGCTGGAGCTGTGACTGGAGCTGTGACTGGAGTTGCGGCTGGAGTTGCGGCTGTGGCTGCTGCGTGATTCGCGCAAGCTGCGACAACAGTGCCACCATCTCGTGCGCATCATCCAGCAGCGCTCGCGAGTTCCGGCCCCGGCCCTGCTCTCCCCGCACCACCTCGATCGTTGCCTCGCTCTCATTCCCATCGTCATCGTCATCGCCATCGCCATCGCTCTCACTCCTTCCACCTTTGCTGCCACCGCCGCCGCGATCGTCTGCTCTCCCCGACAGCTGCGGCTCAAAGAACGACCGCGCCTGCTGGCGCACCGTCAGCGAGTGCGAGCCGAGGTGCGCCGGCGTCGGCGGCATCGACATTGGCGAGAGCGTAAACGAGGTGTCGTCCATCACGTCCCGCCCGCTCACCCTCCCACTCCCGCCAGGCGACTCGCGCCGCTGCAGCTCATCCTCTCCTCTGCTGCGACCAAAGAACTCGCGCGGACCACCCTGGCCGCCACCGCTGTGTCCACTCCTGCGCTCGCGTCCGCGCTCGCCCTCCGCACCACCTCGTCCTCCAGACCCAGGCAGCGGCGAGACCGCCGTCGCATTGAGTGCACGCAGCGCTGCTATTTTGGAGCTCAGACTCGCATGCATCCCGCACGTAGTCAAGCGTGCCTTGAAGCAGCTCTCATTCGCCTCGTGGCTCCGGCTCGGGCTCGCCGCCTGCGCGCGCCACCGATCGATCACGCCTGCAAGCCGTGATCACGACCACGATCACGATCACGACCTCCTCCTGCCCCCCACCATACTTGACGTACTCACCATGGCCATGGGGATGGAGAAGCTTCTGGCACAGGTGGCAGAGGCACCAGACATGGTAAGCAAGGGTGGTGGTGGTGGTGGTGGTGGTGGTGGTGGTCCACGCCAAGGGAGCTGTGGTCGCCGTGTGGCGGGCAGAGCCAAGGCGTGACCACCTTCCACGACCTTTTTTGGCGCCAAAGGGCGGCAAGAACCGGGAAGAGGACGCTGCGCAAGTGACTAACAGGCAAGGTGGCTGCGGGGGGCCACGTAATCATGACAGGTGGCCAAGGACGTTAATGGCGAGGTGGCGGTCATGTATCTGCCGGCTCATGTCGATGTGCCGGCGCGAAAGGTGGTGGGCTCGGGCGAGCTGGTCTTGGTGGCGGGCGGCGTCGACGCCGGCCCGCTCTCAGCTTCGCTCGCAGAGCTTCCCATGGCGGTGTACGTGGGCAATGCGCCGAGCGGAAGCACGCCGTCGCTGAGCGGGAGCTTTGCGGTGGCTGCAGCCGACGGCAGGAGCCACACGGTGGACATCGGAGCCATGGCGCCGCTTCCGCTGCGGGCGGCGCGCGGGGTGCTCGGCGAGGTTGTCGCCGCTCGCCGCGACGGCTTTGATCCGCTGGCGCACGCCACGGTTCTCGTTCTCACAAGTGCAGAGGACCACGGCTACGTCGAGACGGCAGCCTACACATACCTGGGCCTGGCCCCTGGCGACGGAGCTGGGCAACTGTTCAAGATCTGGGCCGACGGCACGCTCCGCTCGTCGCAGGTCCTCCTCGTCGAGGCCGATGACTACCCGGCCGACGCAAGCTACAGCTACTCGGCGGTATACGACTTTTTCCAGGTCGACGACGCCGGAGAGGCCGATTGTGAGCCGCCGAGTGTGGCGCTCGAGGTTGCGTGGTCGGGCGCGGAGCACCTTGGCCGTGGCGTGCTCGGCGCGCCGCCGCTCACCGTCGACTGGGCTGTTCTCAAGCTGGTGCCGCGGGTGGGTTCGGAGCTCGCGCCGCTTGCGCCGGCCCTTGCTGCCCTTCGCCAGCTCGTCGCTCTCAACCAGGTCCGCACCGGCGCCGAGTGGCCGGCGGCGCCCAGCGCGCCGGCCAAGGCCGACTACCTCGACGAGTACGCTGGCCACGAGGACGACATTGCGGCCCACGGCGGGACCATGGACCCGGCGCTTTTTGGCCCGCCGGCGCCCAAGGACGACTCGGCGCTCGGCTCGGCCTCGCCGGCCCGCCGCACCGACCTCGACTTTACCGAGCGCCTCTGGCTCTTTCTCAAGGATGCAGCCTCGCTCGACGACCTCACAGCCTGCCTCCGCCACATCTTTGACAAGCTCCTTGCTGGCGACTTTCAGCCGGTCATCCACCGGACAAACTCGACCGCGCTCGGCCTCCTCCTCCGCCAGTCGGTCAAGGCCATGCTGACAAACACCGGCGAGCTGGGCGGCGCTGGCGCGGCGTCGACCGCCGACGAGCTCGCGCAGGCCTTTGACTACTGGCTCGACGAGCCGGTCGAGTGCCTGGTCGAGATCGGCATCTACTACCTGCAGCGCAACTACTCGGCGTGGCTCACCTCGCACTCGCTCTGCACCTACACCCAGATCGAGCCGTACCTCGACCCGACGGCCGAGACCCGCGAAGCGCTCGAGGCCCTGCTCCGCCTCCACGCCCTCCTCGACACCTGCCTGCTCGCCAACGCCGCCGGCGCGCCTTACGACGCGCTTCGCTCGCTATGCACCCTGGCGCTCTCGCGCTACGCCTCTGCTGACGGCGTCTCGTCGGTCTCGGCCGCCGCCGCCGCTGCTTACGGCCTCATCGACGACGTCAACGCCTTTGACCTCGACGCCGCCCTCGCCAAGATCCCCTTCCTCGAGTTCCGCATCCCGCTCCCGGTCTTCTCACAGGCCACTTCGCGCGCCATCGACGCCCTCAAGGCTGAGACGCCCGAGTCATGGACCATGGTCGTCACATCCGACGCCACCGCCGCCACCGCTGCCCCCACAGGCGCCCCGGCCGCCCCGGCTGTCCGCGTCACCCATGTCGCTCGCTCCGAGACATCCATGCTCGCCATGCCGGACGCATCTACCCTCAATGCACTCGAGACCCAGGCCAAGGATGCCGATCTGGCCGATGCCGTCTACCTCACGTACTCTGCGACCACCACGCCGGTGTTCTAGCCACCGTCGGTGTGCGCCCCTCTGCCACGCCTCTCAAGCGTTTCGGCATTGAGGGGCCCTCACTCGTCGCTACCCCGTCCCGTCCGCCTCCCCCCCTCCCCCTCCCCATGGCTGACCCGGACCCCACTTATGTACCGCTGTCGGTAAAGGAGCATGTAAGCTGCACTGCCCCTCCTCTGTCTTTCCGCAATCCCCTCCCCTCCCCTCCCTCCCCCCTTCACCTGCCCGTCGGGAGATGCTGCTGTGGATCCCTTTGCTGCGATGCGACTCACCTTGGCCAAACGCGTCGGATGAACGTATGATGATTGCAGTGGTATGCAGAGCTGGAGATTCTGGGCGCAGGGCGAGATGTGCACAAGCTGGCAGCGTCGCTGGCTGCACCCGATGTAGTGAGCCATGGACTGTACAACCCAGAGGTCGAGGCAGGTGCGGACGGCGAGCTGGAGCAGATGGCTGGGATGAAGGCTGTCGAGCTGGCCATTCTGCGGGCCGAAGCGTGCTTGGCGGAGAAGAACTGGCTTGAGGCGCTGCTGGTGCTCATGCCGATGGTGCTCAACGAGAGCTTTCTGATCAAGGCCGGCCGGCTGCTCCAGACGTCGCTGCTGACGCTGGCGGCGCGGGCGGCGCTCGGCCTGGGCGATGTCGACTCGGCAGAGACGTATCTGGCGGCGGTCAAGTACAAGAAGCGCCCGCCCAAGATTGTAGTTGAGCTGATGGCAAAGGTTGTCTGGGCGCGGCTCGAGGCGACTGACGCCGACGCGGTTGTGGCGCCGGAGCCGTCGGCGATCAAGCTCGTCCGTGAGCTGCGTGTCGAGGCCTCTGCGCCGCGGCGCGATCCGACCGTCTGGCTGCGGATGGCGCGGCTTGCGGCATCGCCGTATCTTGCATGGTGGGGCCTGGCACGCGGCGCGGCGACCGAGGCTGCAGGCGTGCTCGTCCACGGCTCGCGACACCTTCCAGAGGGCTCGATGGCGGTGACGGGCCTGCACGCGCTGGCTGCCGAGGCCGAAGCACTGCTGGAAGCGATTCCCACGGATGCGCCCGAGGCACCTTGCAAGGTAAGCGACAAGTGGGGCCCGCTCAACGAGATCCCGGAGCCGTGGCGCCGGTGGTCGCGCGATCGGCAGTAGCCGTCCTCTGCTAACGTCTGCGTGTTGCCGTCACGTTTCTGCGAACACGTACCGTTTATGGCTAAAGCGAGCGCTTGTAGAACTCGCCGGTGGTGTCGAGCGAGAGGAAGGTGTCTGTTCCGTAGCCGGGCATAGAGATCATCATGAGATCGCCGCCAAAGTGACGGGCGTGGAGGCGGGCGAGCGGGAGGCCAAAGCCGTAGCCTGCGAGCGGCGACGCGTTTGTGGCCTTGATGTCCCAGTTGAAGCGGGCGTCGGCGTCGGTAGCCTTGGGCGACGAGGGCGAGAAGTTCTTGGACGCCGTTGTCACGCCGTACTTGAAGACGTGCGAGCCGAGAGTGCCCGGGACAAGGCCCTTGATCTCGGGAATGGTCTCGCGCGAGCCGAGGAACACGTTGAGGTTCTTGGAGACTGGATCGTCGGAGCCTTCGGCCGGCGGCACGCCGCCGCCCTTGTCCGAGATACGGATGTTGAGGTGGGCGTCGCCGCGGCCAAAGTAGATGTGGATGGGATCGAGCTCCGAGGCGTGCATCACGACCTCGCCTGTGGAGCGCTCACGGAACTCGATGACGGCGCGCATCGAGTTCTTCAGCAGCTCGGTGGCAATGTACTCGAGGTGGGCGGGATGAACGGGAACTTGATGTCGGTCGAGCCCGAGAACTCGACCCGCGGCGCCACGCCGTAGTGCTGGATACACTGCTCGGTGACTCGGGCGGTGGTGGCAAGGAACCGCGAGTAGGGCGAGCACTTGAGATGGATGACGCCGCGCCACTCGTCGTCCACCATGCCGCGGAGCGTCAGGTGTTGCTCGGCCATGACGCGCTGGGTGATCCGCGACGCGAGCATGTTGTCGAGGAACGAGTCAATGTGGAGCGACCGCCGCGAGACGACCTGCATGGCCTCGCGCACGCCCTGGCCGAGCAGCTCGACGACGGGCAGGTTCTCGCGCAGGGCCTTGGAGAGAGTCTCGCAAAAGTGCTCGTTGGTAGCCACGTCGTTGATGCGGCCCTCAAACTTGCGGATGGCCTCAAACGACGAAGAGTACAGCTCAAAGACGCGATAGATGTGCGGGTTCTGGAGCACAAGCCACGGAAGGGCTTGCATCTCAAAGATGCGCTTGGCGAGGCGGATCGGGAGCTGGCGCGAGATAAAGTTGGCCGAGGAGAGAATGTTGGCCACCGACGGCTCACGCGAGTGGCCCACCATTTCGTTGATGCTAAAGTTGCGGAGCTTCTTGGCTGCATACCGCCTCACCGTCTGGTCGTAGAACGCATCCGCCGTGATGATCTTGCGCTTGGACACTGTCACCGCCTCATCGACCACTTCCGGATGCAGATCAGCCGGTGCCGATCCCGAATCGACCTCTTTCCCTGCCACCATTCCGCTTGTGGTACCCTTCCCACTCTTGTCCTTGCCCTTGCCCTTGCCTGGGTGGCTTCCACTCTCTCCCTCGCTGTCTCGGCTCCACTCTCGGCTGCTGCTCTCGGTGCGCGGCCCAATTTGCCGCCACTCCCTGCTCGACCGCCATTCTGCACCGCCTTGCTCAACCAGCGACTGCCCCTCGCACCCACCCCACCACCATGCCCATACTCCGCGCCCCACTTCCAGCCATCCTCAGTCCCACTCCCAGCATGCTTGCTCTATCACAAGAGAGCTGTATGCCTTCCCCTCCTCGCTGGCCCTGCACGCCTGTTCCGCACTCTTTGGCGCCCACCTGCACTCGCCCGTCCATACTTGCCAAGACTTGGCTGCCCGTCTGCTTCCATGCTTCCCATCGGTATCATGATCATGTTATGTGCACGAGGGATCGGATTGTGTCTGGGAGGAGGGAGGAGGAGGTGAGATGGGGGAGACGGGGAGGGTGTGTGTGTGGGGGGGGGGGGGGGGGAGGAGGAGGAGGAGGAGGACGAGTCATCATGACGATGCCAACATCGATCATATCCGAGACGAACTCGAGCGAGTCGGCCGTGTGGAGCAAGTCGACTGAGAACGGCCAGGTTGAGTCGAGCGAGTCGAGCGAGTCGAGTTAGTCGAGCTAGTCGAGCTAGTCGAGCTAGTCGAGCGAGATCGGCCATGGTGGCGTCGACCGAGATCAGGATCAAGTTGTGGATAGTCGAGCCAGCCGAGCCAGTCGAGCCAGCCGAGCCAGCCGAGCCAGCCGAGCCAGTCGAGCCAGCCGAGCGACAACGAGCATGGCCGAGAGGCTGATGGATGACCATGTCATGGTACGTCGGGCTACATCCGCTCCTCTCTCTGGCCGGGATCGGGCGCGGGGACTCGGGGCTCAGCTGGCAGCACTCGGCTCGGTCGGGGGAGCAGGCGACACAGATATGTTCCGCATGGGGACGAGAGCATGGGTGGGAATGGGACGATGGCAGAGCTACGGGAGAGGAGGCATGTGGCGAGGTGACGTGGGTGTGCGTGGACACGCTGGGCATGCGCACGGCTCGCTGGTGGCGACGGGAACGAGCCCGCACGACGAGTCGGAGGAGGAGCGGTCTGCCAAGGCGAGGGTGACCTGGCTCGGTGTTGTGGCCAATGTGGCGCTGGCGGCGGCCAAGGGCGGCGTGGGCATGGTGGCACACTCGCCGGTTCTGGTGGCAGATGCGGTGCACTCGGTGTCGGATCTGGCCTCGGACGCCGTTGTCCTCATCGGATCGCGAGTGGGGACAGCACCCGCCGACGATGGCCACAAGTACGGCCACGGCCGGCTGGAGACGTTGGCCACGCTGACGGTGGCTTCGTTTCTGGTGGCGACTGGCGGGGCGATTGCCTGGAATGGCGCCGAGGCGCTGCTCCCGCTGTGGGGGCTGATGACCGACGCGGCCGGGCAAGCTGCCGACGGACACGGACACGGTCACGGACACGTCCACGGCATTGTGGGTGCTGAAGCGGTGGCTGATGAGGGTCTGGCGGCGAGCATGTCGTCGTCGATGCTTTGGCTTGGGCTCTCGACCGCGGTTGTCTCGATCGCCACCAAGGAGTGGCTGTACGCAGCGACGCGCAAGGTGGCTGACAAGTTTAAGTCTGAGCTCCTACTCGCCAACGCGTGGCACCACCGGACCGACTCGCTCTCGTCGGTGGTGGCGCTAGTGGGGCTTGGCGGGGTGGCGGCCGGCCTGCCTTGGCTTGATCCGATCGGCTCGATGGTGGTCGCCGGAATGATTGTCCACGCCGGCGGCTCGATCTCGATATCTGCGCTCCGTGACCTGACCGACTCGACGGTTCTCTCTGCCGAGGAGGCCGGCGCGCTCCAGGAGGCAATGGAACAGGTGTCGGGTGTGCGCGCGGTGCGCGAGCTGCGCCATCGGCGGCTCGGCTCGTACCTCGTCGGGGACGTCACCGTGCAGGTTGATCCACGGGCGACCGTGTCCGAGGCACACGTGGTAGCCGTGGCGGCGCAGAGCGCGGCCATGGCGACCATTCCCATGCTCAAGGACATGGTAGTCCACGTCGAGCCGTACGGCATGGGCGATCACGACCACGCCATGCTCGATGAGCGGGTCTTCCCCTCGTCGCTCTCACTCGAGACGCTCAAGGCGACGGTGGCCGGCGCTGTGCCAGCGGCGGTGGCGGGCATCGCCAGCGTCTCGCACGTCGAGTGTCATGTCGAGGACGGCGGCCTTGCGCTGACCATCACCCTCGAGCTCGATGACAGCGAAGCGTTGGAGCCGGTCCGGGTCGTTGGCCACGGCGTCAAGCACGCTGTCCACGACGCGCTCGGCGAGACAACCGTCATCCGTTCTGTCGACATCCACTTTGAGGGCTGACGACGGCAAGACAGACGAGAGCAACAAAGCCACAAGGCCGCGGGTTTATTGGCGAGGCCCGCCAGCGGGCGTCACGGGGACGCGAAGACTGGCGGGACCGGGCCACGGGGCAGGAAGCGAGTGAAAGAAATCAGTAGCCAGCGCCGGCGAGGTAGTCGGCCAGGTTGAGCACGTCGTTCGACGCGTTACCGGGCTGCTGCTCACCCTCGAAGACACCGATGATGACGGTCTGAGCAGTCTTGGCCAGGACGGCACCGCCCTCCTTCTTCTTGGTAAGGATGAACGGAACCTCCTCGTCGAGGTTCTTGCGGAGCACCTGGTACTTGGTGCCGGCAAGGGTCACCGACATCGACGAGTCAGTGAAGAGGCCAGCAGCCGCGACCGACTCGGTGAGCTGCAGTCCACATCACACCACACCGCACAACAGAGTGAGTCAATTCCGGGGAGGGGGGAAGGGGTGGGTGGGTGGTGGTGGTGACGGCTGCCGGGGCAAGCCACTTGCAAAACTAGCAAACGAAACCAAAGAATATCCCAAGAAAAATGGGCACGCGCTTGCGACCCAACGGACGGTGACGTCACAAGAGAAGGGGTGGGCGGGAGGCGAGCAGGGAGGGGTTGGGGGTTGGGGTTGGAGTTCGGGGGTTGGGGTTGGGGGTTGGGGTTGGGGGTTGGGGTTGGGGTTGGCGGTTGGGGGGTAGGGGAAGGCAAGCAAGGCGACCGTGCGGGAGAAGGCTCGCACGCCGGCTGGCCTTCATGAATGAATGACCTGCATAAATTGAAGAAACTGGCATCGGTCGCGAGGTGGGCCAGCGCCGTTTCGCCAGAACTAGAAATTGACCTGCTGCGGTTGAGGCGAGTTGCGAGCCGAGGGAGGGGGAAGGAGCTGGAGAATGGGGCGGAGAAGGCCATGGAGTGGTGGGCACAGCGGTGGTCGCGGGCGAGGCCGAAAGAGCTGTAGGTAGGGAGGCGAGGGCGGGACAGGATAGGCGGCGAGGAACATGGCGGCTCAGGGCCGCTTGCGGCAAAAAAATGGTCGGTGCTCAGCTCGACGAGCGAGCGGTGTGGAGGGGGATGGGCAAGGCGTGCGAGAGCCATGCCCCAAGGAACTAGACAGAGGAACGTACGTTGAAGTTAGCCGACTTGGCCCAGATGGAGCCGTCGTGGCCGAGGATAGCACCGGAAACGGTGTTGCCCTTGGCAACGAGCTGGTCATCAACGTAAGCCTGCCACGACATGTTTGTAAAGGATCGAAAGTGGGGTGTGCACTACGTTTGTCGTATCTCTCAGCAAAGCCTCAATATTGCTCTTGTCACGCCTGCGTGGACCGAACCGATCGAACCGACTCAATCGACCCGATGGACGCCATCGACTCAAATCGAGCTGAACCTACAAACGCACACAAAGGGGTGGACCCACTTCAAGCCCTTCCTCATCCTCACGCCATGATGGGTAATAGAGTAGCCTGAACAGGTGGGGCTTAAATCCCGCTCTAATCGTTGCATCTACCGCTTGCATGGGCCACGTCGATGACTCGTCCGTCTGCCCAAGGCGAGGGCAGGGCGAGGCCGAGAGCGCCACACGGGCTGGCCTGGCCACCAGTCACCGGCCACCGCACTCGCCCGCTAACGGTTTGCGTCATCATGCCCAAGGCGCGACGACGGGTGGGACGACAAGCGCAGCACGTGCGGATGCTGGAAGCAAAGCATGCTCAAGCGGCCAAGGAGCGAGCGCTGGCGTTGGAGACTCGGAAGGAAATCGAGCTGTTTGAGCACACCACCGGCCAGCGGCTCGTCGAGCACCCCGAGTGGGTCACCGATCCCTCGCTTGTCCTCGAGTCGATCGAGCACCCGCACACTGCCGACGAGTTCTACTCGTACTCGTACTCGGCTGCACCTGTGCCTGGCAAGTCCCGTAAGCCGCATCCGCCGCCCTCGGCCAACCCTCTCGCCGCCGCCGCCGCCGCCGCCTCGGATCCGCGCCCGCCGCGGTCGGGCAAGGTCTCGCACGCGCTCTCGCCGCGCCTGGTGCGCACACTCGCACCGCCTCCACCTTCCACCCTCCGCGCCGCTGCCGAGGTTGCTGCCGAGGCCTCGGCCGCTGCAGCCACCACTGCACGGCTGCAGACAGCGCTCGGCCCGGCCGGCCGCCCGTGGACGGCGCCGTCGGCATCGTCTACCCTCGCCACCGCTCACTTTCCGCTCGGCGCCCCACAGCATCTCCATCACCATCCGCATGCTCGCGAAGCATGTGCAGAGCTGCACAACCCGCTCACTCGTGGCCTGCGTCACACCCGCATCTTTCGGCACGAGCCGGCAAGCGGCAGCCAGCAGGCACAGGCGCAGGTGCGGGCGTCGGCCGCCGGCGCCTCGGCCACCGCGCCGTCGTTCTCGGTCCTCGAGCCGATCTTCTTCTCCAACGGCGCCAAGGCCGGCACCGCCGCGCGGTCCGAGCCGGTCCAGCATCCGCGGCCGTGGGGCGGCGTCCGCCAGCGTCGCATCGACAAGCCGTCGGAGCGTCTGTACCACGCCCAGCGGCGGTGGGCCCGCGAGCGGGCCTCGGTCGCCGCTCACGACTCGGCCCGCTACCTTGCGGCCAAGGCACCGTTCCGCGCCGAGCTGAAGTCGTCGCTGCGGGCGCGCCGCTCGGCCCGGACAGCGCTCGAGCTCGCCATCGGCGCCCCGGTCGCCGTCGCCGCCTGGCGCGCGTCGGAAGGGTCGCGATCGTTGCAGCGCCGCGGCGCCGCACGCCCGCCGCTCTCGCCGCCGCGAGGGCTCAAGTCGTCGTACGCCGCCCGCGAGGCCCGCAAGGAAGTCGCCCAGACCCGCCGTGACATGGAGGCCTTTGACGTTCACCTCCTCGAGCTCAAGACCTCATCCATCTACTCCAAGATCACCGACCGCGACTTCTCCGAGGATGACTGGGGCCTCGGCGAGACCATGGGCAACGATCGTCCGCCGTCGCGCCTCACGCCGCGCGCTCAGGCCTTTGCCGAGGCCGTCGCCATGGTCGGCGTCGGCGATGACGACGAGGACTTTGGCTACGACAGCTACGACGGCTCCGACTCGGCATAGCGCCGCGGCCCGCGACCCGCGACTCGCTTGCTGGCTTCATTGAAGAAACAGACGGCTACTCGGCGTGCTGCGCAGCGCGGGCGGCGGCGGCAGCCTCGGCGGCGGCCCGCTGCTCAAGGTAGCGGCGGAGCTTGCGCCGGCGGGCGTTGGTGAACCACGACGAGATGCGGGCAAATGGAAGCGCCGTGAGCGCGGCAAGCTCGTGCTTCTCCTCCTCGGTAGGGTACGGGTTGTCGACGTGCGAGAAGAGCCAGTTGTCGAGGATCTCGGCCTGGGCCTGCGAGAGCTGGCGCGACTTGTTCTTGCGGAAGACTGACTGCGAGCCCGAGCACTCGGAGCAGTGCCACGAACCCTCGGGCGCCCGCTCGAGCGGCGGGTTGAGGCAGAACGTGTGATACGCCTTGTCGCACGCGTCACAGAAGAGCATCGCCTCGTCCGACGCCGAGTCGCCGCACACCTTGCACGCCTTGCAATCGTTGCACCGCCAGTCGAACCGGTCCGTCAGGTTGTCCACAAGCTGCGCCGTCAGCCGCAGGCACTTGCCGTGGAACACCTTTTCGCACTGCGAGCACGTGAGGACCTGAACCGGGAGCGGCGGCAGCAGGCACGGCTCGCCGCAACACTGCGCGTCGACGTCCCACACCGTCACGCACCCGCCCGACCGCAGCGAGCCCGCCGCCGCGGCAGACCCGGGCTCCAGCACCGTGCCCGATGCCGCGCGCGCCGCGGCTGCCGCGTACTGCCGCGAGCCCTTGGAAAAGGTGGCGTACTTGACCCCGTTGGTCGCGTACGCCACCGTTGGCGAGTCAAACGGCTCCGTGCCCAGCGGCGCCCACTCGCCGCGCAGGTGGTGCACAATCATGTGCGACCGCAGGTATGCCTTGGGCCCCGGCACAGGCGTGTTGCACGACGGCAGGAGGCACATGAACCCGATGCCAGACTCCATCTTGGCCGCCGCAGACAGATCGTACCACACGTGCGAGAGCGTCGTCTTGGCTCGCTCCTTCAGCTGCTCCGCCTTCACCCCAGGTACAAGCGGAAGGACCTCCAGGCCCGGGAAGAAGAACGCCTCGCGCGTCACCCGGTACCCGGCCTCGGGCACCGCGTAGCCCTTGCGGACCGAGTCGTACACAAAGGTCTCAAACACAATCGGTACGTCGTCGTCGAGCACCGCCGAAATCTGGTCAAACGTCACAGAGAGCGGCACCACGTAGTACACGTGAGGGACCTTGGCATAGACAGACTCGTACTGCGTCCCACCGTACGCGTAGATGAGCCGCGCCACGCTCGCTCGCCCGTACGCGAACCCGTCCTCCGGCCCGTGGTTGGCAACTACAAACGCAAGCTCGTCAAGCGGCGCGTACGAGACCAGGAACCGCTTCTCGGCAACTAGCATCGAGTACTGCAGGCACTCAAAGATCCAGTCCTCCGAGACCACAGGAATGCCGGCCTCAGACGCCGCGGGCAACACAAGGTCCGCGTACCCGCCACCAAACACCACATGCGTCGCGTCCGGCGTCTCCGGCCCCGTCAGCGACGGCACCACAATCCCGCCAGACATCTCAATCAGTCGCTCCAGGTCACCGGCAGAGAGCATGACAAAGTCAGTCCCAGCAAGGACCACTACCACACCCTCGAGCACCGGCCGGACTCTCTCACTTGCCGCACCACCACCGTCCTCGCTCGCCTTGACCACCGCTTGGCAGGCCTCGGGCGCTGGGAAAGACGCATTGTACGGGCGAGCAAAGGGCACTACACCACGAACAGGCTTGTCTGATGGCAGATGATACTCCAGCGGAACGGTAGCGTAACCAGCAGCGAGACTAGTCCGCATGACTCGCTGTCGGGCCAAATGTTGCGAGTACTCATGAACTCTTCCCACCACCTCGGCATGCTCCACCACAGGCACCACTTCCACTTGGGTATACTCTCTCTTGATGGAAACGTCCTTCCTTTCTGTCCCTTCCCTGCTTGTCCGCTCCCTTCCTCCCTGCTTGCTTGCGGCACTCTGTCCATGGCTTGGCGACCGAGACCGAGACCGAGACCGAGACCGAGACCGACCACGTCCACGACGTCCGCTACCAGCCATATTTCCTAGACACTGAACAGAGACAGAGACAGATTGTGTGGGTATGTGTATGTGGGGGTGGGGGTGGGGGTGGGGGTTTGGGGGGGGG
>NW_013657662.1:60040-71765 GCF_000142905.1 Thecamonas trahens ATCC 50062
CCCTGACCACGCTCCCGATCCCCCTCCCCCCACCCCTGTCCTCCTCCTCCCGCCAACACACAGTGCGACTCAGTGCCCCCCCCCCCCCCACCTCACCCCACCCCCACCCACCACTGCCATGAGCGACATAGACAACGAGGTGCGCAATTCGTTCCGCAGTGCCCTGCTCGACCTCCGCAGCATCGACGTGGCTTCTGTGGGTGCGGTTCAGAGCTTGGCTGGTGACCTCGTCGACCATGCCGCGGTCGTCCTCGAGGTCATTGTACAGCACTTGAAGGTCTGCAAGCCAAAGTATGCTCTGCCATCGTTCTGCTTGATTGATGCTATTCTCAAGAGAGTTGGTCAGCCGTACATCGATCTGGTGGCTGCGGACGTGGAGCATTGGCTGCCTACCATCTTTGCTCGCCTCGACTACGATGCTCAGATCGTCGCCCTCAAGATCCTCAGGGTCTGGTCCGAGAGGAAGACGTTCGAACAAGTGTTTGTGGACAAGCTCATGGCCCTTGTCGAGCCGTACAAGCTCATTGCCTTTGATCAGCTGCCCAAGAAAAAGCCTACTCGTTTTGGCCCCTCGTCGGCAGAGTTGCTGGCCGCAGGCGCGGGCTCGCGGCAGGACTTTGCTGCAGACGCGCTCCGTGCCCAGGCCAATCCGGTCGCCATGGAGCTGCCGCGCCCTATCTCGGTCTGCCCTGGTCCCCCGTCGCGCTCAGTCCTTGCCCGCCACAACTACGGCCTGCCGCCGCGGACCGAGCGCATCGCTCCGCATGCCGTCCGGCTCGACGCCGTCACCGCCGCCGCCACGCGCATCGACTATCTGATCGACCAGCTCGCCAAGTGGTTCCGCTCGCCGACAGCATTCATACCTCGTCCCGACGGCGCACCTTCGCTCGACCCAGCCCTTGCCGCGCCTGCACCGTCGGCCGGCTCGACCGGCGCGCCCACGCAAGCTGCAGCCTCCTCGGCGCCGTCGGCCGGCGCGCCCGACCTCCTCTCCAAACTCTCGTCGCTCCTCTCGTCGGTCTCGTCCAAGACCGGCAGCGCACCGGCTGTTCCGCCGCAGGCCCAGCCGCAAGCCCAGCCGTTCCAGCGGATGCCTCCGGCGGCGGCGCAGCCTTACCCGGGCCCGCCGCCGTCGTTCCCGGCGGCAGCCCAGCCGTATCGTCCGCCGCCGCCGCAGCAGCATCCCCCGCCGCAGATGCGGCCCGGCCCGCCGGGCCAGAGCATGCATCCACTCGATGTCATGGCCCGCAACCGCCAGGCTGCCATGCATCGCCCGCCACAGCACATGCAACGCCACCGCCCGCCTCCCGGCCCGCCGCGTCTTGCACCTGGCCCGCAGCTCCCACCGCCGCAATTCCCGGCTGGCATTCCGCGCGGCCGCCGCCGTCCGCTCCCCGGCCCGCCGCGCCCACAGATCCGCCCTCAAGCCCGCCCACAGCAACCGCTCCGTCCGCTCCCGCCTCGCGACGTCAAGCCCAGCGTCGCCGCTCTCCCCCCACCACCAGGCACCGCCCGCGCAGGCCCGCCGGCCTCGGCCAAGGACCTGCTCTCCAAGGCCGCCCTCCGCCGCCCGGTCGACTTTATCGTCAAGC
This sequence comes from Thecamonas trahens ATCC 50062, assembly GCF_000142905.1. Lineage (NCBI taxonomy): Eukaryota > Apusomonadida > Apusomonadidae > Thecamonas > Thecamonas trahens. The sequence goes on from NW_013657662.1 coordinate 61,633, forward strand.
GCCTCTACAACACCGCTGCCAAGCAGTGCCCAACCTGCGGCATGCGCTTTGTCGACCACTCCAAGCTCGACCCGCACATGGACTTTCACTTTCGCCGCAACCAGCGCCTTGAGCGCCGCGGTGCAAACTCGCTCGCCCGCGCCTGGTTCCTTACCCCGCCCGAGTGGCGGGCCTCGGCCGGCGATGACTCGCGCGTTGTCACCACAAAGGCCGCCTTCTTTGCAGAGCCCGAGTCATCGCAGCCCGCGCTAGCAAGCGTCGCCGGCGACGCCGTACCCGCAGCTTCATCTGCTGCCGTCGCATCTGCCACGCCTGCCGCGCCGTCCGATCCCGACGACGACCCCTCGCTCGACGTCGTCGCCGACGAAGACAACCCGAACTGCGGCTTGTGCGGCGGTAAGTTTGAGAACCGCTGGGACGAGGACGAGGAGGAATGGCGCGCCATCGGTTCGTGCATCCTGCCCGGCCGCCAGGGCCTCTTCCACCGCTCGTGCGTCGCCCAGGCCAACATCGGCTCCACCGTTGTTGTCCCGGCCGCCGGTAATAGCGCCGGCTCTGACTTTGTCACTCGCGTCGCCAAAGTCGACCTCTCCAACATGTTCTCGTCCGCGGCCTCGACCGCCACTCCTGCCGACACCCGCAAGCGCACCCGCGCGGCCGATGAGCCGACCGACCCGCGCAAGCGCGCAAAGCCACTTTCTTCGTAAACTTGTTTACCCCAGCGTCAGCCGCAGATCGTTGTACCGCTTCTGCAGCTTCAGGTACCGCTCCTCCATCTTCTTGCAGTCGATGACCGCCTCGTCGCGCTCAAACTTGTACTCGGCAAGCTTCATCTTGGCGTCCACGAGCGCTGCTTCGGCAGATTGCGTCCTTGCAGACTCGGCAGCCAGCGACGACTGCGCCTCGCTCACGTCGCCACGCAGTCGGTCGAGCTCGGAGCACATGTCGGCCTTCTCGCGCGTCAGCTCCGAAAGCACCGTCTCGAGCAGCGACCGCGCGTTCTCCAGCTCGGCCTTGGCTCCGGCCGCAGCCTTGTGCTCTTCTCGGAGCACCTCCAGCTTGGTCGTCAGGTCGTCAAGCTCCATCCGCACTTCATCCAGCTCCTCGCTTGCCTTGACCTTGGCCGTGCTCGCCCGCTCTACATCGGCCTGAGTAGCGTCCAGCCGCGTCTGTAGCGTCTCCAGCGATGCCGCAAGCGCAGACTTTTCGCCTTGCAGCAAGCCCATCGCCGTTGCAAGCTCCACCTTTTCGTCACGCTGGGCCTCGAGCTGCATCTCCAGCCGGTCCACCGCGGCTTGCTTCGACGTCACTGACGAGCTCAGCGTCTCGTCCTGCGCAGAGAGTCGCGCCACCCGCATCTGCAGCTCGCTCAGCTCGCTCTGCGCCGCAGCTACCTGCGCCTTGCTCGCCTCCAGGTTGCGGACCTCTTCCTGCAGCGCGCGGACTTGTCCTGACAGCGACGCCGCCTCCTCCTCCAGCGCCGCAACCTTGGCCGTCGCTCTCTCGGCCGCGCCTTCAGCCTCCTCGCGCTGCCCCACGAGCTTGGCCAGATCGGCTTCGTTCTGCCGCTGCCGCTCCTCCGCCACCGCGCTCGCAGCCTGCAGCGTCGAGATCTGGCTCTCTGCCGCCGCCCGAGCCGATTCAACCGACGCCAGTGCCGACGAGCTGGCCGACTTTTGCTGCTCCAGCTGCGCCAGCTCGTCCTTGAGCCCCACGAGAGCCTCACGCGCTGCCGCCACCTCGGCCTGTGCCGCCACGGCCTCGGTGGTGGCAGCCTCGGCTGCCGCCCGCGCCGCTGCCTCGGCCGCCTCGGCTGCTTCGGCTACGCCGGCAGCCTGTGCCGCCGCCGCCTCGGCCTCTGCCAGCCTCGCTGCCGCCGCCTCCGACTCGGACACTGCCGCCACCCGCGCCGCCTTGGCCTCCGACGCCTCACTACGCGCACTCGCCGCCACCGCTGTTGCTGCCTCGGCTTCGGCCTGCGCCTCGTCGCGCGCCATTTCCGCTTGCGCGACCTCCTCGAGCAAGTCTTGTGACCGAGCCGTCAGGCTCTCCACCTTGGGCTCGAGCTTCTCAAGCGCCACCTGCGCCCGCTCGCTAGCCTCGGTCTTGGCCGCTACCTCGCACTCCAGCCGTCCTGCCTCGGCCTCCAACCGCGTCGCCTCCGTCTGGCCGGCCTCGATCTTGGCCTTGAGGTCGATAAGCGCCGCGAGGCCGATCGACCGCTGCGACTCGTGACGCGCTAACACGGCCTCGAGCTCAGCAACCTGGCTCGACAGCTCGGTGCTCTTCTGACGCACGCTAGCGAGCTCTGCTGTCTTGGCATCGAGCTCCGACGACGACGCTGCCAGCTTCAACTTGAGCTCCGCCATCTGGCCAGTCATCTCGTCCTTGCGCTGCGAGAGGAGCGAGACCTCGGCGTTAAGCGTCGCCTTGTCGCCCGCGAGCGACGCCAGCAGCGCATGGAGATCAGCCTTGTCGTCGTCGAGCGCAGCAAGCTCGTCTTGCTTGGCCGCAACCGCCGCCGCCAGGCTCTCCTCGCGCTCAGCGAGAATCTCCAAGTTGGCCAGCGTCTTGGCCTCAGTCTCGGCGAGCGAACGGTGTGATTCGAGAATCGAGTCGTTGACCACAGAGAGCTCTAGCTTTTGCTTCTGGATGGTCGAGAGGCCCTCGGCAACCTGTGCCATGACCTCGCGGTGCGAGCGCTTGCTCGATGTGTTCCGTGGTGAGTTGGGGTTCGACGCTGTCGACAAAGGAGCCTCGGCGTCGGCCGTCGCGTCTAGGTCGACCGCTTCGGAGCCGACCGTCGAGTCGTCGTCGGTCGGCAGCGCATCGGCGACAGACGCTTGGCTGTTGTGCGCCCGCTCGAGCGCCGCGTTGGACGCACCCGACGAGCCAACTTCCGACGCCAGCGTCTCCAGCGCTGCCGTCACCTCGGCGTAGTTGGCCTGCAGCAGCTTGACCCGCTTCTTGAGCGCAGAGTTTTGCTTGACCAGCTTGTCCGAGTGCGCTTTCATCTGCAGCTTGGCCTTTTTCCACTTTTTCTTGACCTCGTTGACCCGCTCCGAGTCGTCGTTGAGCGCCTCGCGAGCAGCCTCCAGCTCGGCGAGGAGCGCGTTGTTAGCCAGCGAGAGCGAGGCGTTCTCCTCTTCAAACTCCTGCACCTGCCGCTCCAGCTCCTCCAGCGCCGCCGCCTGCTCTGCTGCCGCCTGCGCTGTGATCGACGACGCCCGCGGCCGACCGGCCGGTGCAGGCTCGGCCGGCCCGGGAGCAGGAGCCCCCACTACTCCGCTTTCGCTTGCCCCTGCCGGCGGCATCACTGCCGCATCCATCGACGCTGCCATCGACGCCACAAACTCGGCGCCGCCGCGGGCCTCCAGTTCGGACTCGAGCGCCGCAATGTACCCGCGGAGCTTGGCAATCGTCTTCTCGAGCTTGGAGATGTGGAGCTCCATCTCGGCCGGCGACCGCTTGGCGTTGACCGTGGCAACGTTTTTGATTTCCTTGGCTCGCTTGCCGAACCGCAGCGTCGACAGCGTCTCGGTTGCGTTGAACGACGATGGCGAACAGTTGATGATGAGCAGCGTGAGCGAGTTGCCGCCGAGCGACTCGGAGAGCACCCGGGTCAGCTTGGAGTCGCGGTACGGGATGTGCCGCGACTTGCCGTCGGTCAGCGCGTAGATGACCTTGCCCAGCGCCGTCAGAGACGTGTTGATGTTCTTGGCCTCGTCGAGCCGGTCGCCGGTTGCGTTCGTCTTCTTCACCTTTTCGGAACCGGCCAGATCAACCAGGTTGAGCTTGGCCGTCGTCTCGGACAAGTCCTTGAGGTTCTTGCCGCGGACCGTCATCTGGAACAGCGAGTGCGACCGCGAGGAGACCGCGTTCATGTCGGTCGATGAGACCTTGCGGTTCTCGCCGCCGGCGTCCATCACTGCCAGCACCTCGTCGGCGGTGTTGACCCGTCGCTCAGTGAGGCCCTGCACAAACACGCCACGGGCCTTGTTCTCGCGAATAGCTAGCTTGCCCTGTGTGGGATTGAGCAAGTCGCGCACCCGCTCGAGGTAAATCTCAAAGTAGGCCACCGAGACCTCGTACTCGTAGTTGACAGCGTTGCTGTCGATGCGGGAAAAGATCTCCCGCACAATCCGCGGAATAATGCCCATCATGGCCTCGTCCTTAGTATCAGGCCCCATCATGGTGTGGGTCTTGCCTGAGCTCGTCTGTCCGTAGGCAAAGATGGTGCCGTTGTAGCCAGCGAGCACATCGTCTACAAGCTTGGAGGCACAGCCTTCAAAGACGGTCTTCTGGTCAGCCTGTGGCCCAAACACAGCATCAAACACAAACTCATGGTCGTCATGCACCACCCTCTTCCCGTTGTCATCCAGCACCATGACCTCCCGTCCGCCCTCGGCCACCTCGCGCGAGTTCTGAGGACGGAACCGGCACACCACCTTGACGCCCTTGCCTCCCTCCGGCCCGTCCGGTCCACTTGCGCCACTCCCGGAAGCCATGCTTATCCCTTCAAACTACCAAGCTCTCTCTCTCTCTCTCACACACACACACACACACGCGCCTTTGCTCGGTGCCTCGGCCAGGCGTCACGTGTGGCCTGCCGTCGTCTTGCGAACCCCGCTCGCTTCTGGTCCGAGGGCTGGAGAACGGGGAGGAGGGTACGCCGAGCCCTCGCTCGCCCTGTCGCCTTCCACGACTCAACGGTCTTTGAAACAAACGAACGCATGAGCGTTGAATCAATTTGCTCCACCGTGGTTTCTATGACAGTATGGACAACCAACCACCCAATGAATGCCACTGCAGCCAGAGTTGAGTAATTGACGTTTTGCCTTGTTCTCCCGCTCTACCACCATCGATGCCTTGGAAACCAGTCTAGTATCTAGATACGTGCTCACGCTTGATGTCACACTCTTGCCCGCTTGCCATCTTGCCTCTAACCCTCCTCAGCGCAGTGTCATGCCGAGCTTCCGCTGTGTCTTCTCAAAAATACGGCAGGCTGCCGTGCCTCTCATCAAGCCACTACCTCTGGCGCTCTCATCACTCCCCGCCACCATCCCACCACGGCAGTGCAATCCTACACCAGCTAACCACTCTCCGTACTCTGCATGCTCTCCGGTCACGTCATAGTCTCTATATCTTGCAAACGCATGTTCGGTATCCTCTAGTGCGACCGCTACCGGAAAAAAACTTGTCGAACGCGCGCGAGGACAGAGCAGCACCCACCTCGCGTAGCACCCACGCAGAGACAAGGCCATCTCGACGGGTAGAACCTGACCACACCGCTCTTCAGCCACTATCAGTATCTGCGCCAGGCAGAGAGTAGGCTTATTTTCCTGTAGACTAGCTGCTGAGGTTCAGGTCTCCGGCTTTGTCCCCGGCTCGCTCAGCTTTGCCTGTCGCTCCCGGCAGCAGCGCTCACGAGAGGGACTGTGCTGACCATGGCGCGTCGCAAAAGAAAGGGCAACAAGCCGCCACCGCCTCCGGCGCACCTGGCGTGGGCAGACAGCCTTGATAGACCAGACCAAGTAAGCCAGGAGCATGTCGACACGGCGTACGGGCTCGCCGTCGAGCCGGTCTGCCCCGACGCGAGCGGGAAGAACAGGGCACACTCAGCGTACTGCCTCCACGGGTGGGCCAAGCGCGGCAAGGGTGTGTGGGCGACCCGGCCGAGTATTCTGAGCGGTTTCAAGGACAATCCCGAGGAGTTGCTGCGGATCCCGCCGCCTCCGCCGCCTCACGAGCGGTTCGAATGGGTCGGCAACACGAGCAGGCGGCCTTACAAGATCGGCAAATGCATGGTCGGTCTCGCCAACCTCGGCGCCACTTGCTACATGAACTCGCTCCTGCAGACGCTGTACATGGATGTGCCGTTCCGGGCTGCAGTCTATGCCTTTGATCCTGCGTGCGTGGCTCAGACCATCCCGCCCGGACAGACCTCGGTCGTTCACGAGCTGCAGCGGGTCTTTGCCTACCTCGAGCTCTCTCAAAAGACGGTCTACGTTCCGCAGCAACTGGTTTCTGCTCTTGGCTTGGACACCACCGAGCAGCAGGATGCACAAGAGTTCTACAAACTCTTTCTCAGCGCCATCGAGACCGAGATGCGCCAGTCGGACGACCCGCATGTGGCGAGCGCGGTGGGTCGCACCTTCCGTGGCAAGCTCTCATACGTCACCACCTGTCAGTCTTGCAAGCACGCGAGTCGACGCAGTGAGCCGTTCTACGAGCTCGATCTCAACTTTCGGTCGGCATCGGACAAGCTGGCCACGCTGGAGAACCTCATCACCGACTACGTCACGCCTGAGGTCATGGATGGTGACAACAAGGTCTTCTGCTCAAAGTGTGAAGGCAAGCATGCTGCCACCAGAGCCATCGAGCTCGAGGAGCTTCCGTCATCACTGGTCGTCCAGGTCAAGCGCTTCACCTATGACATGGTCACCTTCCAGAAGAAGAAGATCCACACCAACATTTCGTACCCGCAGTCGCTCAACCCTGGCCGCCTCGTCCCAAACGCCGACTTCCCCGCTCACGAATACCGGGTGTGGGCCATCCTCGAGCACGCTGGTGCCACTACTTCGGCTGGCCACTACATTGCCTTTCTTCGCGAGCCAATCAACCAGTACTGGTACCGTTTCAACGACGAGGAGGTCCGCTGCGACATGAACTTTGACGATCCGCTTGACGCAGGTGCCGATGCGCTTGTCGCCGGCACCGACACCGCCACCGAGACAAAATCCAAGTCCAAGTCCAAGTCCAAGTCCAAGCCCAAGCCCAAGCCCAAATCAGCCGCCAAGTCCAAACCAGCTGCCAAACTCAAGTCGGCCGCCAAGTCCAAGGCTGCTGCTACCGCCAAGGCCAAGCCCAAGGCCAAGCCCAAGGCCAAGGCCAAGGCGCCCGCCACTGAGGCGGGTAAGAAGCGTGGACGGACCACCTCGAGATCTCGCCGTCGGACCAAGACGGCCAAGGCTCTTGACGGTTCGCGCCGCGCGTCGTCCTCTGGCGTGTGCGACATGATCGAGGAGCAGCAAGAGGAGGAGGAGATCGGCTCCGATGCGGTCGAGTCCACGTCGAGCTCGCGGCCGAGCCGCATCCGCCGCTCGCGCCGTACAGCGGCCGCCAAAGCCAGGTCCGGCACTGCCGACAGCAAGCACCAGATGATGTCTGTCACAGACATCAACAAGGAAATTGTCGAGAGTCAGAAGGCTGTCGGCCGGTCAGCAATTGTCAACCAAGCCCCCACGCTCGAGGAGAACACTTTGTCGCGCAGGTCCTCTCGCCGCAAGCGGAAGCGCAGCCCATCACCCAAGTCACCTGGCCCTGTGCCTGATGTCAAGCCGAAGTCCAAGAGAGTGGCCAATACCAAGACCAAGCCCACCGCCAAGGCGGGCAAGGCCAAGGCGACCAAGGCCAAGGCGACCAAGGCCAAGGCGGCCAAGGCCAAGGCGGCCAAGGCCAAGGCGACCAAGGCCAAGGCGACCAAGGCCAAGGCGACCAAGGTTAAGCGGGAGCCAAAGATTGTCAAGCCGGCCGTGCCGCCAGCAGCGAGCGTGGACCCGCTCGTTGACGCCCACGGCTCATCGCTAGAGCGATGGGAGTCGAAGAACGCGTACATGTTTGTGTACTCGAGGCACCGCGACGAACCGCTGCCAGAGTACACAGTTCCGCAGGCGCTGCGCGAAGAGGTCGAGGCCGAAAACACCAAGCTGCTGGCCAGGATCTATGAGTTCAAGTCCAAAGTGCAGGCTGCGCAGGAGCAGGTCGACACCGAACGTGCGCGATACACCAGCCTTATGGAGCGCAACCGCGAAGCGCTCAAGACCGATCCCCGCAACGTTCGCTGGCTGCCAGTCGCCTGGCTCCGTTCGTGGGCACTCGGCAACCGCCCGCCGCTCGTCGCAGAGCCAGAGCTGCTGTGCAAGCACGGCTGCATCGACCCGCAGGAGGCGCCCAACCTCAAGGTTGTCCACGCCTCGGTCTACCACGAAATGGTCGAGCTGTACGCCGACAGCGCTTCTCCACAATTTCCGGAGCTCAACCTCACGTCATGCTGCATCGAGTGCCTTCGCAGCTACGTCAGCCATCGAAAGTCGCTGCGCGACGACATCGCCCATCGCGCCGCAGTTCTCACGCGCATCGACAACGGCGAGCTCAACGGCGACGACGACGCGGGTGTCTACATCGACAAGAAGTTCCTTACCCGCTTCAGACGGTCGACCACGTCGACCACCTATGGATCCGGCGACATCAACGAGAAGATCATGTGCGAGCATGGCAAGCTGACCCCTTCAGGTGCTGTTGCCGTCAAGGTCGGCTCGGACGACTTTGACTTTATGTGCCAGTATGCCGGCGTGACTGGCACCAAGCTGACTGGCGACGCCATTCCTTGCGCCATCTGTGCGGAGAAGTACGAGACCAAGAAGAGCAAGCGCTCCGCGCTTGCTAGCCAGCTCAAGGAGGAGCGGATCCTCGCTCGCAGCTTCCTGGAGCGGCGTACCGTGGCGCCCAAAGAGGCTAGCGACGGCTGGTACTTTGCCATCCCGGAGGACTTTGTCCATGACTGGCGCGAATATGTCAAGCATGCGCTCGACGGCGACGTGGAGCGTCCAAAGGCCATCGACACCGCGCCACTGCGGTGCGAGCACGGTAAGCTCCTTTACCACTTTTCCAGGAACGACCTTCGCGAGAGCCGCCACATCAACGTCTTTGATCTCATGGCCGAGTCCAAGTGGTCATTGTTCGTCACCAAGTACCCATGCGAGGCGCCGGTCCGTCTCTGCCTCGCTGCTGCAGAAAACACGGGTGACTTGGAGCTGGTCTACAGTCCTGAGCCATGCAGCCAAGGATGTGTCGAGGCACAGCTCGAGCGCGATAGGCAGGAGGATGCTGACGATACGTCCGAGATCTTTGTGCGTCTTGTTGGGCCTGGCGAGAACTGGTGCGACATCGACGTCGAAGAAGAGCGCAAGCGGATCTTGCCCAAGACCACCGCCTCTGGCCGGGTCCGCCGGACCCGTCAGCAGACCAACCCGATCCGTCGGTTCGACTTTCACCCGGAGCTCACGGTTGGCGAGCTCAAGTACGACATCTTCAGGAAGTTCAACGTGAGCGATACCAAGCAAGTCCTGTTCTTCAACAATGACTCGCTCGAGGACAACGAGAAGCCGCTCATCGACTGTGGCGTCGCCGCCAACAATGTCATCATCTGCCAGACGAGCAGCCAGCCTGACGACGACGATGTTGCGCAGGCCATCGAAAAGAAGGCTGCCACCGTGCCCGAGACCGGATTTGCCGGTTCGCGCCTGGTCTCCTCGTTTGCGCCGCGCCTCTCTGCGACCGAAGAGCCCGTGGTCGACCTTGTCGACGACGACGACGACGACAACAACAACAACAACAAGTAGCTCCCATAAGACTTTGCCTCACGCCTGCTCGCCACCCGAAGCCGCTAGCGTCGGAAAAGGATTAAAGCCGTACTCGAGCGCCCGCATCTCCTCGGCAGAGAGGCCCTTGTTCTCTGGCAGCGCCGACTGCGAGACAAAGACAAGCTTGCGCTTGCCGGTCGAGACCTTGCGCGACGGCAAGTGCTCCGGCGCCACTGCCAGCTCGTCCAGGGTCAGAGCAACCAGCGATCTGCTTGCTCCCGCCCCCCCAGCCGTTGCATTCTCTTGCAGTCTCGCAAGATAGGCCTTGACAATCGAGGCAAAGACAGCAACATCGTGCTTCCCCCGTCCGCCGCATCACCAGCTATCGCCGCCGCCACCGCTGCCTCCACCGCTAGTGCGAGGCACATGCGATCGGCCCGGACATCATCCACAGCAAACACATCCAGCATATCGTTATCGTTCTTCCCGTTGCCACCATCAGCTCCATCATCAGCATCGTTCAAACTCTCCAGTTCAATGGCCTCATCCCAAACACACGCCGCACCCAGCACTGCCGTCCGCACGCACATCACCTCTTCCTCTGACAGCAGACCAGTCTTCCCCGCCTTAGTAGCCAGCCCCAGACCAACCGCAGCTCGCCGCGCACCCTCTTCCCGTCGCCCGTCTGTGGCAGACATGTCACTCTGTGTCCTGATACCGTCACAATGAGAGGCGTGCAAGCGACCTCGGTCCTGTCGTCCCCCCCCC
>NW_013657662.1:71865-104880 GCF_000142905.1 Thecamonas trahens ATCC 50062
CCCCCCTCCCCCCTCCCCCCCCTCCCCCCTCCCCCCCACCCCACGCACTCACCTACCGCTCTCCATCTACACCCCACATTGACTCACATGCTGTGTGTGGGAAGTAGGATGGTCCGGATGATGTGGCTAAATGCTGGTGGAGGTGCGAGGGCTGGGTCGGCGGCGGCGGCGGCGGTGGACGCGCTGGTCAAGGGCAAGCTGCTGTCTCGGGCAGAGGACGCTGATCGACGAGGTGAGGAAGGTGCTACTGGTGGTCAACATGGAGGCCTGGGGGTCGGGCAAGGGATTTCTAGTCGTGAAGGTCTGCTTCAGCGCAAGCTGGCCAGGATGGAGGCTTCTAAAGGTCTGGATGCGCCGCGGCCGATCATGGACGGCTACTCGGTGGTGGACTTGGCGGAGCGAGGCGGGCTTGCCGGGCACGAGTTGAGTGCTGTGGCCAAAGCAGTGGCTCGTGCGGCAGATGCGGCGGAGGGGAGCCGCGATCCGGTGCCGGTCGAGGTGCTGCATGCGGTGGCGCGATCGGTGTTTGGGCATGCCGGCGGCTTGAGGGCGACCCAGGTCGAGGCCATCGCTGCGCTGATGGAGGGCAAGCACACGTTTGCTTCGCTACCGACCGGCGGCGGTAAGAGCCTCATTTACCAGATGGCCGCGGCGCTGATGCCGGGCTTGACTCTTGTCGTCTCACCGCTGCTGGCCCTCATCTCGGAGCAGGCAACGCGGACCAACTCGTTCGGCATTCCTTCGACCTTTATCACCTCGGCAACCTCGCGCGATACACGAGCGTGGATCGAGGGCTCGCTGGCCATGGCCAGTCAGCCCTATCAGCTGCCGTGCAAGATGCTGTTTGTTACGCCGGAGCGCGTGGCCCTGGACTCGTTCCAAAGCCTCGTCGCCGACCTATCCGCCAGCGGCCTCCTCTCGCTCTTTGCCATCGATGAGGCCCACTGCATGTCCGAGTGGGGGCACGACTTTCGGCCGCACTATGCTGAGCTCGGTGTCCTCCACGACATTGCACCCGAAATCCCGGTCCTGGCGGCGTCCGGCACCGCGCCGCCGCGGGTCCGGCGCGACGTTGGTTCCATGCTCCTCGGCGACGCCAGCAAGTTCCATCTCGTTGCTGAGTCGTTTGACCGGCCGAACCTGACCTACGTGGTCCGGCCGAAAGAGTCGGATGTGGAGGACGACATTGCGGCGCTCATTGCCACCTCGTTTGCCGCCGAGTCGGGCATTGTCTACTGTCTCACCACCCGCGACGCCGAGCGGGTGACTGAGCGGCTGGCCGAGTCGGGCATCGCCGCCGCGCACTACCATGGCGGCATGTCGCTTGCCGACCGCGCCAAGGCCCAAGAGGCCTGGTCATCCGGCGAGACACCGGTCCTCTGCACCACAGTCGCGTTTGGTCTGGGCATCGACAAGCTCGACGTCCGCTTTGTCATCCATCACTCGCTCCCGATGTCGCTCGAGGGCTACTACCAACAGTCGGGCCGTGCGGGTCGCGACGGCAAGTCCGCCACCTGTGTGCTCTTCTACAAGCCGCAGGACCTGGTCCGCGCTGAAAAGGTTCAGTCCTCGACCGTCGTAGAGCACCCGGCTGTTGACGAATCGCCCGACGCCCCGCCGATCCTCCACCGCAACCGTGAGTTCCAGATCAAGGACCAGCTCGACGACATCAAGCAGTTCTGCCTCGCCACCTCGTGCCGTCGCGCCCATGTCCTGAACCACTTTGGCGAGTTTGATCCGCCGCGCGTCCAGGCCTCGCCCTGCTGCGACGTCTGCTCGCCACAGCTCGCCCCTACCCCCCGTGCCGAGCCGCCGCCCAAGCCGCGCGCTGGCCGCCGCACGACTTCAGGAAGCCGCCGCGCTCGCCCACGCCGCCGCGCCAGCCCAGCCCTCATCACCCCCGACGACCTCGGCTCCAGTGGCGTCCGTGGCCCAGCATCGATTCCCCACGCCCTTCGTGTCCTAGACTCCGCCCGCCAAGCCATCGCCACCCGTCGCGGCATCAAGCCGGCGCATGTCTTTTCCAAGGCCGCCCTCCTTGACCTCGCCCGCCGCCAGCCATCCACCATGGACGAGCTCCAAGCCATGGCCTCAATCCCCAACAAGAAGGCCGCCCTCTACGGCGAAGAGATCATCGAGGTTCTCTCCCGACTGTGAGCCCCTGATGATCGCCGTGGACCTCTAAACTGCAGCCATCGACGCATACGTCCCAAATCAACCGATGGTGGAGCCGAGCAGCGGCTCGCCAGACAGGACTCAAGCGGCTGGCCACTCGTCTCTTGTCGGCACATCAGCTGTCAAACATGGGCAAGGGAGACGGCGGCAAGAAGAAGAGCAAGGGCAAGCCGAAGCATGGCGATGATGCGCCTGTCTTTGCTGATGACGATCGCTTTGCCCGCATGCATCATGATCCTCGCTTCATGAGTCGGCCCAAGAAGGAGCGCAAGGTCAAGATCGACCACCGGTTCAAGGCCATGTTTGACGACCCACGCTTCCAGACACAGGGTACGTATAGCTCCCATAATCACCATCTACATACCCCCTCCTCCCTTCTCCCTCCTCACCAACTCTGGCTGTCACCACTGTCCGCCACCCTCAGCTCCAGCTGTTCTCCTCCCCCCCCTCCCCCCCACTTTGGATGGATGGGCCAAAGTCGACCATCCTCTCGGGAGAGGGGGACCGAGACGGGTCGGGCGGCTATGACCATGGCCATGGATGACACACTCACATATTACATGCATGGAGAATAGCATCCGTTGACAAGTACGGGCGCAAGAACAAGGTCTCGCAGGCCGAGGAACTGTCAAAGTTCTACGAGCTCTCGGGCTCGGGCTCGGGCTCGGGCTCGGGCTCCCGAGTCGGCTCGGGCTCGGGCTCTGGCTCTGGCGAGGCTGCTGGTAGTGATGTCGAGGCCGGATCTGGCTCTGAGACTGAATCGGTCTCGGGCGGTTCCGAGTCTGGATCCAGCAGCAACAAGCCGATGTATGATCCTTCGCGTGGTATCGGGATCATCTCCGAGTACTCCGAGTCCGAGTCTGAGGATGAGGATGCGGCCAAGTTTGAGGAGGAGGACTCGAGTGTGGAGGAGGGCTATGTGGTGCAGGACACAGTGTCGAAGGAAAAGGTGCCGGTGGGAGATGCGCATCGGCGGCTGGCGATCATGAACTTGGACTGGGAGTACATCAAGGCTGTCGATCTGCTGGCGATCCTGCAGTCGTTCTGCCCGCCGGCCGGCTCAGTCATCTCGGTCACCATCTACCCTTCGCAGTTTGGTGCGGAGCAGATGGCAATCGAGGACAAGCACGGACCGCAGCTTGAGGATCCCGCCGAGGAGGGCGAGGAGAAGCTGTACAAGGTCGACGCCGAGTCGCTCAACCAGGTCAACGACGCAGCCAAGGATGAGGTCGACAAGGCCAAGCTCCGGGCGTACCAGCTCCGCAAGATGCGGTACTACTACGCCGTGGCCGTGGCCGACAGCGTGGAGACTGCACATGCGATCTACGAGCAGGTGGACGGGATGGAGCTTCTGCAGTCGTCCAACTTTATGGATCTCCGCTATGTGCCGGACGAGGTCGAGTTCAACGACTTTCCGCCGCGCGAGACAGCGACGACGGTGCCGTCCAACTACACGCCGCCGGACTTTTCACCCGGGCCAAGCAGCACACTAACGTCGAACTGACGTGGGACACCACGCCGCACGATCGGGTCAAGGTCACCCAGCGCAAGTTTACCAAGGACGAGCTCCGTGACATGGACTTCAAGGCGTACCTCGCGTCGGTCTCAGACTCGTCGACCGATGACGACGAGGCAGAGGCCCTTGCCACTGCCGCCAAGGCAGCCGATAAGCTCGACGCCGAGGAGCGCAAGAAGATCAAGCGCAAGTCCAAGCGCAACAAGTACCGTTCGCTGCTGTTTGGCTCGGGCGAGCAGAAGAGCAGCGCGTCGTCGTCGGACGCCAGCAGTTCGGGCGAGGACGACTCGGCGTCGGACTCGGACGTGTCGTCGTCGAGCTCGATTGCCCCCGCCAATGACGATGGCGACGTCATCACGTTCCAGACCGGCGTCCGCTCCGAGGTCTCTCAGCTTGTCCGCGCCAAGCTCGCCGCCAAGCAGGCCGACGGGGACGACGAGGGGACCGGCAAGGTCGACGACGGGCTCACCCTCGGCCAGCGATACCTGGCCAGGAAAAGGAGCGCCGCCGGGAGTACCGCCGGCAGAGGAAGCTCGAGCTCAAGCAGGAACAGCTAGAGGCTGAGCTCGAGGCTAAGATGGCGGGCGGCAAGAAGCGCAAGCGCGGGAGCAAGCCCGGCGACGAACTTGATGCCAAGGCCCGGGCCCAGCTCGAGCTCCTCATGTCAGGCTCCGGATCTGACTCGGAGGACGACGGGACGGGCAACTTTGACTTCCGCAACGTGGTCAAGGCATACAAGGAGGAGACTGCGCCGAAGCGCAAGCGGCGGAAGCGCGGCAAGAAGCAGGCGGAGAGCGCGAGCAAGGCGTCGAGCCAGTTTGATGTCGATGTCAACGACTCGCGCTTTGCCCCGCTCCTCACCTCGGCCGCCTTTGCCATCGATCCCAACGATCCCCGGTTTATGCGGACGCGTGGAATGGACACCATCCTCGAGGAGCGCCGCAAGCATAGCGAGGCTGTTCGCGAGGCCGAGGCCGCCGAGGCCCGCGCCGGCGGCACCACGGCCACCAAGACTGAGCCAGCGAATGACGGTAACGACATCAAGTCGCTTGTCCAGCGCGCCAAGGCCCGGTCCAAGCGCCGTCGTCGGCGGCGGCGGTGATCCATCGCATAAAACATGGCCCATCCCTCACGCACGCCCGACCGTCAAGCCACCCGTCCCAAGTCGCACCCTGCCCGGCCCGCCTCGTCGTCCCCCGGCCGTCCAACCGGACACACGCTCGGTCCGCACCCCTCACCACACCCACCCCACCGCAGCACCGAGCTTCAGGCCCACGGCCTCTCTCCTCCCCACCCCTACACACGTACACACACACACACACACACGCACACACACACGCGACTCGTAGTTTGAGGTATTGCTGGGGAAGTGGCCGGTATGAGTGGGGCAGACGAGCTGTTTGAGGCCATTGAAGCTGGCGATGAGGAGGGGGTGGAGGAGGCCATCGACGACCATGGCCTCAATGTCAACACACTGCTGGATCCGCTAGCCAACACTCCGCTACATGCTGCTGTACGGGCGGGGTCCGAATCGGTTATATCGCTGTTGCTCGAGACGTATCGCGCTGATGTCACTGTTCGCAATCCGGTCACTCTCGAGACCGCTCTGCATGTGGCGGCTCAGTCGGGCGATGTGCGTGCTGCCATGACCTTGTTGGGCACGCGCGGTGCGGACTCGGTGCTGGATGCTCGTGATGAGTACGGTGCGACGGCGTTGCACTATGCTGCGCGTCTGCTGCATGCTGATCTCGTGGAGCTGCTCCTCGACGCCGGCGCTGCGCCCAACATCCGCGATGAGGACGAGGCCACTCCGCTTTCGCTGGCCCGCGCCTCGGCAGCAAGCGCCCGCCGGAGAGACGAGGCCGAGGCTGCGCTGGCGCTCATCGAAGAGGCCATTGCGCTTGAGGGTGGAGAGGTGTCGGACGATCCGCCGCCGGCCCCTGAGCCTACCGCCCGTATCACGCCGCCGCCCGCGGTTGATCTTGACCCGAGACCCACGCCTGAGCTCGCGCCCACGTCCGTCGTCACTGATGATGGCACGACGAGCACGCTCAAGAGAGACTCGTCGTCTTCTGTCAACGGCAGCAGTGCCAGCAACGGTACAGGTGGCAAGGGCGGGCGGCGTGGGCGGCGAAAGCGCCATCGTCGCCATCGAGGTGGAACAGGGCGCAGTGGCAGTCGTGGTGGCGACAACGAGCTGTTTGCATTTGTGAAGACGGCTGATGTCAACGAGAATGCGTCGGAGCAGGCACTTATGCAGCAGCTGGACTCGGTCTCCGAGCTGAAGGGCGAGCTGGCCATGTTTGCGCAAGTCCTTGCCACCGTCTCGCCCGAGTTTCGGGTCGACGACTTTAACGCGCTCCCAATTGTCATCGACATCATCAAGAACCAAGACGCCGAGCGGTATGCCAAGCTCGAGTCGTGGGATGCCATGTTTGACAAGATCATGAGCATTGTGGTCAAGCGATACGACGAGCCGCTCAACACCTCGATTGCCAACTTTGGCAAGGTTGCGTCGTCGGTGGCGACGGCGCAGGACTCGGTGGTGGCGCTCAAGGACTCGCTGCAGTCGATGAAGTCGCTCCTCGCCCTCCGCACGCGCAATGTCAAGCGACTCTATGCATCGACGCTGCAGCACAAGGAGGAGCTCCGCATTCTTAAGCTCGTCCAGGCCATGGTGGCAGTGCCGGCCACGCTTGACGCGCACATTGCCGCGGGTGAGTACCGCGCTGCGGTGCGGACGCTCAACGCGGCCATCGCCGACATGTGCTCTGAGGACTTGCAGAACGTCGGGGCGCTCAACGAGGTCATGCGCACGCTCTTTGACAAGCGGACCGAGTACTACACGCTGCTTACAGGTGAGCTCATCGACGTGCTCTACCTGCACTCGGTCCCCATGGCAGCTGGCAGTGACGATGCCGAGCCTGCCGAGCGCATGGCCGATCTTGTGGGCGCACTTGCCGAGCTCGAGTCGCTGTCGAGCGCGCTCAAGCTCCTCGGCTCGACGCTGCATGGCGAGCTCAAGCGGATTGTGGGTGCAGGCGTGGTCGAAGTGGCCAAGGTGTGTGGCGGAAGCAGGTGCGAGTCGAGCAGTGACGCTCCGGGAACAGTGCTGGAGGCCGGCGGAGTGTTTGCGACTCGAATCCCGCTGCAGGTGCTTATTGGCATGATAGCCCGACGGTTCCGGACGCTGCTGGCGAGGTTCGACTTTCTTCTCCACGCGCTCGAGGAGGCGCTGGTCCGCGGCTGGCTGGTCCGGGCCGAGGGCGAGGCTTCGCTAGTCCGGCCGGTTGCAGTTGCCACGGTCGATGCCGAGACTACTGTGGTCAAGCTCGACGTGCTCACCTCGGCCATTCCGGGCTACTCGGCTCTTTTTACGCTCAGCGACGTGTGGGCGGCGATGCAGCTCGAGCTCGAGCTCCTGCTCTGTGACTACCTCGGGCTGCCCAAGTCGGCCATCAAGCTGCTCGACGCACAAGTGTCGGGTGACAGTGACGACGGTGATGATGGCGGTGGCAAGGCGGTCCGCAGCGCGGAACGGGCCGCGACTGTCGCGGCCCGCGGCTCGGGATGGCTCCGCCGCCGTCGCCAGTCGCTGGCGCCGGGTTTGCTGGCGGCCGACAAGGAACTGTTCAAGTTTGAAAGCACCCTGTACGACGACGGAACTGGCAGCAGCGAGGCCAGGGCCGGGCCAGAGCTCCTTGTAGCACCATCGGCGTACAACGTGGTCGGGATGTACGTTCCGGTGATGGAGCTGCTGGAAGCTTGTTGCACCGAGTCGGGGCTCTCGGAGCTTGGCAACGGCGCCGCTCCTGCGCCCCGCAGCGAGAGCTCGCACGTCTATGTGCTCGAACTGAGCTCAGTGCCAGAGGCGATGCAGGCAGCAGTGGTGCGGGCGGACGACGACGTGGAGCAGCTCACCGCGGCGGGAATGCTGGACGGATGTGTCAAGCTCCACACGATGTGGCGGGCAGGTCAGTCCACAAGCGCTGGCGGCGAGGCGAGTGGTGCGGCGAGCAGCGGAGGCAAATTGCTGAGCGGTCTTGCCATGCCGGGCAGCCGGGCGGCACAGAGTCACATGTTTCAGTTTCTCTACCACTTTGTTGAGAACGAGATGCTCGAGCGTGTGGCAGCTGACTACGAGGCGCGGGCATGTGCGGTGATGGACGGACCAGACGCGTTCACGCCGCGGGGACGCGAGCCACGGCCGCGGTACGATCGGTCATCGCCGCGGCGGCCGCTACTTGTGTCGAGCCTCGGGGTGCATGCGCTGCTGCTGGAGCTCAATCAGATTGCGATGGCGCTGCCGCATCATGCTGGACGAGTGGCACAGATCATGGAGAGCATCGTGCTGCAGTACTGGGAGCGTTGTCAGATCCGGTTTGCCGAGACAGTGTCGGAGACGGCGGTGGAAGAGCTTCTGTGTATGCGTGAGCTCGTGGCGCACTTGACGGCCGATCCGGGGTGGCGGCGCGTGCAAGCGCAGAGTGTGGCGGTGCACGGTGCGTCTGGGGCGTGGGACGATCGGTTGGGCCGGACGGTGTGGGTCGACGCAGGGCTGCGGCTGGCCGATGCCGGGTGGCTAGTGGCCGACCCGCAGCGGCCACGAGGCGCGGCGAGCGATGCAGGACAGGCGCGCGCTGGCGAGCGGGCCAAGAGTTCGCGCGCGTTTGTGCAGGAAGAGCTCGCGCTGATGGACCGCCTGCTTGAAAGTCCGCCGGGTAAGGCAGCTCTGCTAGGCGGCGAAGGCGTCATCCCACTCCTCGCGGCGCTCTGTGACTCGACCGAATGGCTGGCGGGACGAATCGATGCGCTCGGATACGGGGCCGGCTCTGCAGCTGTGGAGACGGCGTACGACCCGCCGCACTCGGTCATGCTCTGCTCTATGCATGCGCGCGCAAGTGAGGTCGAGGAGCGCAGCGTGCGGCGGCGCGGAGCGTCGCGGCTGGCGGGAGTGACACGGCCGCTGCGGGCATGGCTTTGCAGAGAGATGCCGAACGCCGCAGGTGGCGGCGCGGGACGGTCGGGAGTGGTGTCGCGCGACCGGGAGGCGCGGTGCTGTTCGCGGGCTGGGCTGGCGGTTGCACTGGCGGGAGCAGCACATCTTGTGCGTTCGCAGGCGTTGGCAACTAACCTTGCGGCGCTCTCTGACAAGCTGCGGGCGCTCTCGGAAAAGGTTGTGTTTGCGCTTCGGCTAGAGGTCCGTGTCCGGTGCTACCACCACCTGCAGTCGATCCGTGAGGTGCGGTACGAGGAGGCGTCGCTGGCCACGCAGCCTGACGCGTTTGTGGTAGAGCTGAACAAGGAGCTGACGGCGATGGCGACCGAGCTGGCGGCGTACATGTCGGTGAGCAAGGTGAGCTACGTGTTTGGCGGAGTAGAGGCCGTCCAGGGTCGCATTCTGGTCGGCTCGATGGCGTTTGTGACGCAGGTCTCGACAGCCGGCATCGGCAAGCTCGAGCGCAACGTGGTGGCACTGCAGCAGACACTCTCCTCGCTGGTGGCTGTGGACGAAGTTCACTACGAGCGAGCACGGTCGTACTTTGAGCTCCTCAAGCTCTCGATCAAGAAGTTCCTGTCGACAGTCTCGGACGCGTCGCTCGACTTTAGCGCCGAGGACTTTCGCCATGCGCTCCGCATCATCAGCGGCGGGAGAGTGGTCGAGAGCGCAGTGGAGATCCTGGAGCGGTTGCTCCAGCAGCAAGCATAGGCAGGTCGGTAGGCATGTTGTAAAGCGGCTCCGCCACGGCAGTATTGTCGGCAATTTGTCCACCTCTCTCGCGTGCTTGCAGCAACACGAGAGGGATACATCATGGCCACAAACGATGACGGCAACAGGATGTTTGTCATGGGCATGATGTCTGGGACGTCGATGGATGGAATCGACTGCGCAATTGTGGAGTTTGCCAAGCTGGAGGGTAGAGCCGTGGATGACGAGGTGGATGATGTCCGCGGCAGCAAGTGGCTGCCATTGGCCCGGCCACCTGCGCCGCTTTCGCCGCTGGGCGCGAGCCACGTCCGACTGGTGGCGTACTCGGAGACACCGTATGCTGCTGAGACGCTGCAAGCGCTGCGCGGGCTGGTAGAAGGTGGCGCACAACGTGCGCTCGAGGTGGTTGGTGCGGTGTGCCGCGCGAATGCGGCCGTGGGTGAGGCCTTTGCCCGAGCTGCGGTCGAGCTTCTCGCTGCTGTCAACGAGGACACGGGCAGCCGAGTGGCGCTCGTCGCCTCGCACGGCCAGACCATCTTCCACTACCCAGAGCGGGTGGACCAAGTGGACGAGCTTGCCGATGCTGTTTCCACGCTACAGATTGGCGAGCCGGCACGAATCGCGGTGGCGACGGGCCTCCCGGTCATAGCCGACTTTCGGCAAGCCGACATGGCGGTCGGCGGCGCCGGCGCGCCGTTGATTCCGTTTGTGGACGCAGTACTCTTTCGTGACGTCGAGGGGCTGGAGGCGCGAGTCCTGGTCAACTTGGGTGGCATTGCCAACGTCAGTCTGGTGTCACCGCGGTCCGCTGATCTGCTACTGGCCTACGACACCGGGCCGGCAAACATGCTGGTGGACGAGCTCGTCCGCGCCGCCGAACTCGGGGTATGCGACGAAGGCGGGGCGATTGCGGCTTGTGGGACGCCGTCGAGCGAGGCCGTGGACGCCGTGCTCGCTGCCGAGCCGTTCTTTGCGGCGGCTCCGCCCAAGGCGACCGGCCGTGAGCTATTTGGAGCAGCCTTTCTCAACGAGGTGCTCAAGCCTGCGTTTGAACGAGCGACGGGCTGTGACGCCGAGTCTGCAAATGTGGTGGCCGATCTGGTGGCGACAGCGACGCTACTCTCGGCGCGATCGCTGGTACAGAGCGTGGCGGCAGCGAGTCGTGACGTTCCGGGCTTTGCCGCCGGTGGCCCTGTCCTCCGGCTCATCTGCTCGGGCGGTGGCGTCCACAACGCTAGCCTGATGTCCATGATTGCAAGCGAGGCTGCGGCCGAGCTCGGCTCGATCGGCTGGGCCGCGGTCCACGTCGATGACGTCTCGCAGCACACGGGCTGTGCCGACTTTGCGTCTGCCAAGGAGGCCATTGGTTTTGCCATTCTCGGCTACGCCAGCCTTCATTTGCTACCATCGAATGTGCCGTCGGCAACCGGGGCGAGGCGGCCTGCGATCCTTGGCACGATGACGTATCCGCCACCGTGATGGTCTTTCCTCTTGGCCACAGGCGGTTGTGCCCGGTGTAGACGCTGGGAACGATCATCTTGGCGTCATGCCCCCCCCCCCCCCCCCCCCACGCACACACAAGCATCTGTACCTAGCCAGCGTCCGGTCTGTGATGCGTCGTGTCGGACACCCAAGATCAACCTGTTCCCAATGAACACCGCTCCTCCACGATCACCACCTCCCACACAAACCCATATGTGTAGACGGCAACTTCATCCACACCTACCCCCCCCCCCCCCCCCCCCTACCCTCCGCCCATCTCCTTTCACTACCCCGCGCCGAGCCAGTCGCCCACCAACCAGCATGCCGAACCATCGAACGGGCGACCGAACTCTGTTATGGCGAGCAAAACCAGGAGCGACCAAAGGGGGCGCCGTCCGGCAGCGACGCCACCGTCTCCCACCACACTCGTAGGGGGGGGAGAGACGAGCAACCATGTCGACCATCTTGGACAAGATTGCGGAGATTGAGAATGAGGTATGTGCAAGGGGGTGAAGGGGGGAGGGTGGGGGTGGGGGTGGTAGGGGGAGGGGGGAGGGAGGGGGGGGGGAGGGAGGGAGGGAGATGGAAGCCGTGTCGTGTTCGTGTCGGACATGAAGGGCATGGGCAAGGGAGGGAGGGACTCATGGTTTTGTGGGAGGGGGTTGTTTGTGTGTGGGGGGGTATGGTATACAGATGGCGAGGACGCAGAAGAACAAGGCAACGGCCAAGCATCTGGGACTGCTCAAGGCCAAGCTGGCCAAGCTCAAGTCGGAGCTGTTGCTGCCAAAGTCGTCGTCCAAGGGAGCTGGTGATGGATTTGATGTGACCAAGTCGGGAGATGCACGTGTGGGTATGATCGGCTTCCCCTCGGTGGGAAAGTCGACTCTGCTCTCAAAGCTGACAGAGACAGAGTCGGCTGTCGGTGCTTATGAGTTTACCACCCTCACTGCTGTCCCTGGTACCGTCGTGGTCCATGGCACTCGCATTCAGCTCGTTGATCTGCCGGGTATCATCGAGGGCGCAAAGGATGGCAAGGGCCGTGGGCGCCAGGTCATCTCCACTGGCCGGACCTGTGACCTTATTCTCATTGTCCTCGACGCCATGAAGCCGCTGACGGTAAGTTCTTCCGGAGAGGGGGGGAGGAGGGAGGGGGATTGGAAGGGTGGCGAGGGGAGTTGGAGGGTACGACTCACAAAGTTATGGGGGCATGGAGGGGGGTCACAGATCAAGAACATCATCGAGAACGAGCTTTCGGGCTTTGGCATCCGGCTCAACAAGACGCCGCCGGACATTTCGTTTGTCAAGCGCGAGCGCGGCGGACTCAACTTTACATGCATGAACTCGAACGCGACGCTCGACGCGGAGACGGCGCACGCGATCTGCAAGGAGTACAAGATCAACAACGCGTCGATCACGGTGCGTTCTGCGGCCAACGCCGAGGATCTCATCGACGTCATTGAGGGCAACCGGGTGTACATTCCGGCGCTGTACGTGCTCAACAAGGTCGACGGGCTGTTCATCGAGGAGCTCGACGTCATCACCGAACACATGCCCGACGCCGTCCCGGTCTGCGCCGACCACGAGTGGGGCCTGGACGAGCTGTTGGAGCGGGTGTGGGAGAAGCTGAGCGTGACTCGGGTCTATACCAAGCCCAAGGGCCAGCTTCCGGACTACAACGAGCCGGTGGTGCTCCGCGGCGAGCGCCGGAGCGTGGAGGACTTTTGCCGCCGCATCCACAAGGACTTTGTCAAGTCGTTCAAGTACGCGTGGGTGTGGGGCAAGTCTGTGCAGCACAACCCGCAGCGGTGCGGCCTGAGCCACGTTCTGGAGGACGAAGACATTGTGCAGATTGTGCGCAAGTGAGTAAAGCTAGCCTCGTTTGCTCAGCGGCGCTCGGCATCCTAGCTCGGCTCGAGGAGCTGCGAGATCGAGAGCGCTCGGGCGCGGTACTTGCGCATGTACTCGTCCGAGGCACGGACCGTCGGGCGGTGCGGCGTCATCGGAGGCGGCGGCGGGACGACTGGCGTGACCAGCGGTGGCTCGGCCGACGAGAAGCCGAGCGAGGCTCCCGATGGCGCGCGGAGCGAGACGGTGAGATCGTGAGACGAGACCGAGGCCTGGCGTACGAGTGCCGGCTCGTCGTGCGAAGCGCCATAGAGCGAGAACTTGTTTCCGGTTTGGTTGGGCATGTTGGCGGGAATGGGCGGGTCTGGCGGGACAATGTCGTGCAGCGGCCGGCGGAGTAGGGTGTCGCGGAGCTGGGCAACAAAGCCATCCCAGAGTGCCACCGTGGCAGCCGAGAACGGGAGCATGACTGTGTAGCCGCGAACGCCGTACTTGTCGACAGTTCCGATCTGAAGCCGGACCCGCTCGCGGATGTCGAGCTTGCGTTCGGCGTCGAGGATAATCGACGCCCACTGGAGCGCCCACTGGCGCTGCGCGTTGTCGGCAATGTCCTGGTATGTGTTGTTCATCATGGCGATTAGCATGTTGAGCATGAGTACAATGACCACAACGTCAAAGACAATAAAGACGAGGACAGCCATGACATAGCCGCCGTCGCGAACGGTCGGCCCGAGGTCCTTATAGTCAAAGTCGTTGACGCCGGTGCCGGCGGCAAAAACCTCAATGAGCGCAGTGAGCCACCAATCGTAGCCCTCGACGTCGCGAAACTTGACACACACGTGGAGCGCCTGCGCAAAGGCGACGGCAAAGATGACAAAGATGGCCGAGAACCGCACAAGGTCGCGGACGAGCACGTTCCAGATGGTGATGACCAGTGGCCCGAGACTCTGCAAGCCGCGGGCGTAGTAGAGCAGCGAGCACCAGCCCGCTATGATGGCGGCGGCGAGGATGCAGCGCTCAACAACTTCGGCGCCGGAGAGTCGGGCCACAAACGCTGATGGGATGAGGAGGAGGAAGAGCGAGTGGAGGACCTGCGTCGAGGTCAGTGAGGAGATGAGAACGTCGCGCAGCGGCTGCGTCGACGACAGTCCTTCTCGTACCTCGAGGGCGATGAAGCAGATACAAATGAGGAGGTTGATAAACTCGAGAGCTATGCGGAAGCGGGCAGCTGACGACGAGGCCTCAAAGTAGCCTCCACTCAGCTTGCCCGGGAAGAGGCCGACCTGGATGGTGAAGAGAATGAGAAACATGAGATCGGCGCAGAGCGACTTGAAGAAGCGGATGCGCCCGAACCGATACCACTTGAGCTGTAGGATCTGCATGGTGACCGGATGAAAGACCATATCGTCGCGGCCAAAGTGGATGAGAAGTGGAAGGACCTTGCGGTCGCGTGGCTGGCGCTGGCGAAGGAGCTCGAGCGAGGCCGGCGACGGCTTGTACGTGGTCTTGGTCACTCGGCCGCGACCGCGGCGGCCGTCGAGGCCCTGGGTCAGATTGGCGGTCCGCGACTTGACAAACGACCGGACCTTGGCCCACGGCGATGGCTTCTTCTTGCCCGGCTTGGCCTGTGTCTTGCTAGCGCTGGCAGCAGGCGAAGCGCGTGGTGGCGATGGCGTACCGCCCGGCGGCGCCAGCGTGGCGGCCGACGGTGGCTTGGCTTGTGAAATGGATGAGCGGCGAAGCGAGCCACCAAGCGCCGTCGACGGCGGGATGGAAGACGCGGCCGAGACCTCGCTCGGGCGCAGCGGAGAGTCGGCTGTCGAGGATGCACCCGAAATGGCGCTACCGATAGAGGCATTGCCGGAGCGGTCGGAGAGGAGCGCGCGATGGTGGAGCGGGTCGGGAACCTCGGGCAGGCGCAGAAGCGGTGGGTATGCATGTCCACCGCCGTCGGCGCGAGGGGATGGGAGCTCAGACGGCGACGAAACAGCCCCACGCGAGCGGTTAGACGACCGGGCCGAAGGCTCGGCCGAGGTGTGAACAGCTGAGGGGGAGAGCGAGAGCGAGAGCGAGAGCGAGTGGGAGGGTTGGATGGCTGCGAACGGCGCGGCTCGTCCGAGATCGAACCGCCATTGATGGCCGGCAGAGTAGCCGACGAGGCTGATGAGCGCGATGATGACGGGGTGCGCGAGTTCGAGATGAACAGGTGTGGGTCGGTGACGTCCGAGTCGGTTTCCAGTGTATCATACTCAGAGTCGGACTCTTGCTGCTCGTCGGTGGTGACGGTAAACTTGACTGATGGTGGAAATACATGATCAGCGGCGCCGGACGGCGAGACTGGATCCGGAAAACGAAGCGAGCGCTTGGGCTGAAGCTTGAGGCCGGCAGTCGCGGCCTTGGTGGCGGGCCCAACAGTGTCGACGAACGACGCGCCTGTCAAGGTGGCGTCGAGCGGGTTCGTGCCTCTGCGCGACTTGGAATATTGGTGGCGGCGGTGGCGGTGGTGCCGGTGATTGTGGCTCTTGCCACCACCCGAGCTTCGGCCGTGCTTGGAGTGCACGGAATCGTGGAGTGGCGACGCCGCCGGATCGCTAGCGGCGCCGCTCAAGTTGGGCAGCATGTGATGGCGGCGAGGGCGGCGGACGAGGTGGATGTGGTCGTGAGCGAGAGCGGGAGCGGGTCCTCCCACTCGATGAGCGGGTAGGTGACGTTGGAGATGCCTGCCCAGCGCCAGTTGATCTGGGTGGTAGACGAGAGGATCTCGTCAAACATAACTGGGCGGTGGTACTTGATGGAGAGCGTGAGCGGCGAGTAGAGATCACGGTTGAGATACGTGGGGTCGGCGTGGTACGAGAGGAGCAGATGGTAGATGCGCGGCTGGTTGTGGATGACCGCAAAGTGGAGCGGGGTGTTCTCGTGGGTGTCCGAGGCGTTGGGGTCGGCGCCGGCCTGCAGCAGGTACTCAACCACGTCGTAGAAGCCGCGGGAGACGGCAAAGTTGAGTACGGTCTCGCCAAAGTATACGCGGCCGCGGCGGGCAAAGAACGAGCCTGTGGCGCGTGCACTGGCAAAGTCAGCATTGTACTGCTCCACAAGGATACGAACGAGTTCGAGGTCGCCGTGAACAGCAGCGAGGTGCAGCAGCGTCTCGCCCTTGTACAAATCGCCCGAGTATGGCTCGGCCACCAGCTCGGGGTAGGCTGCGATGAGGTTGAGGACAAAGGTGCGATGGTCCGGCGAGCAGCGCGGGTACATGTGGAGGACAGTCCAGCAGAGGATGGTCTCGCCCACAGCGCCGCGTAACCCGAGCACGGCCACGGTCCGCTCCGACGAGAGGAGGCGCTGGACCCGATGTGCGTTGCCGAGCTTGAGGGCGCGCCATAGCTCGTCTTCTTCGCCCCTGTGTGGTCCGACCCAGTTGAGCGATCGGAGGTGTACCAAGAGACAGTCCATCGGTCCAAAGCCGGCCGTCCGTCCGATGATAGCCATCGCCATCGCCATCGCCATCGCCATCGCCGTCGCCATCGCCATCGCCATCGCCATCGCCATCGCCATCGCCATCGAAACGGCCATCCGTCCATCAAACACCAGCCAGCCATCCCGTCGTCTCTCCACCGTGAGTCCCTTGCCTTGTCCCAGCCAGCGGAGCACACCCCGTCCCGCCCACTCCCTCGTCCTCGTCGCACTCGCCCACGCCCCCACGCCCACCCACGCCCACCCACCCGCCAGCACAGGTCCCTCTCTCTCTCTCTCTCTCTTCCCCCCCCCCCCCCCCCGCCCAAAGAGTTACACATACATGAGGTTCTGTAGGTCTGTAGCATGATGGGAGGCACGGTGGAGATGCACCTGCGACCGTAGCATGCCCGCCATGGCAGGCAGTGCGGTGTGGAGAGCCTGCAGACCAGGTCTCTCCCTCGGGTGGCTCCGGGGCAACAGGCAGCCCATCACCCGCCAGCCACCCGCCAGCCACCCGCCAGCCACCCTCGCCAGCCACCCGCCAGCCACCCGCCAGCCATGCCTCTCAAGACTAGGCTGACTACCGGGGTGGGTTCTTGGCATGGCTTGATCTCTCGGCAAAGGGGGGAGGAGGGGGGGGGGGGGGTAGCAGATTGGAGCAGACTATGATCGATGTCCATCAGGCTGATCATGTGGTTGCGGTGTGTGCTGGTCGAGACCCGGCTATGGCAATGGCGGCGACATTGGCGGAGAGGGTGGTGGCTCGGGTTGGCGGTACGGTGGGGTACGGTTTGAGGCAGACTTGACGCAGGAGGACAGGCGGGGCGGATGGAGTTCCCGGACTTGGGCATCCAGTGTGCGTTGAAGACATGCAAGCAACTGGACTTTCTCCCCTTTGTCTGCCCTGGGTGTGACGAGGCCTTCTGTGTCAAGCATGCTCATCCGCGACAGCACGAGTGTCCGCAGACCAATGACGTTCCGAACCGAGTTGCCGCCATGTGTCCCATCTGCTCAGCTGTCTTTCCTTTAGATCGTGCCGGTGATGCTGATGAGGTCATTGATGGCCACATTGATCGTGGCTGTCCACCTGATGAGGGCTTTCGCCCAAAGGTCATCGCCTGTGCCAAGGACGGATGCAAGAAGAAGTCGTCCGATCCCGTCGTCTGTCCGCTCTGTCATCGCGGCTTCTGCGTCAAGCACAGACTGGAGTTTGATCACGAGTGCGAGCGGAACCAGGCCATTCTCGCATCTATCCGTGCGTCGGTGAGCAAGCGCAAGCGCAGGTGTGTTGTTTCGTGACAAGCGCAGAGCCATCGCTGGTTACTCGTCGCGGTGCGCTCGGAGATCGCAGTCGGAGCCGCAGCCGCAGATGAAGGCCAGAAATGTGGTCCCGTGCACGACGTCATGGCCGGCGTGGCATCCGTCCGCGCACGAGTTGCACACCTTGCGTTTGCAGCTCTTGCACTCGGACCACAGCTGGAAGAACCGCGTCTTGCCCTTGGAGCCGGCCGTGCAAAGGCCGTGCGAGAGCCGGGTCTCGGGTGCCAGCGATGCCGTTGACGAGCCGCCGGCCGAGAGCGTCCGTCCACGGACGCGGTCCTCTACCCGCGAGACCACGCCCGAGGTGCGAACAACAAGGTCTCGCGACGCCAACGACCGCACCCCGGAACGGTCGATGCCCACAACACGGACCCGGAACTCGCAGCCCGACGCCAGGCGCCGCAGCGTGTGATGCGTCTCGCTCACCACGTCCTCGCCCTCGATGTCAGTGTTGGCAAGCGACCACTGCAGTGCGTACTGGCTCGCACCAGCAAGCGGAGCCCAGGTAAACGAGAGCGACGTTTTGGCCGTATCCACCAGCGTCAGTCCCTCCACTGAGCCGGTCATGCTCTCTGCCACCGCCACAGAGGCCGGCGGCGGAGCCGTCGAGCTCTTGGGAGAAACTGGCGGCGACGCAAGACGCCGCGCCTGAAGATACTGCTGCTTGGAGACCGAGACCGGCCGCACCGGCCCATCACCTCCGCCTGCCGCCCGCTCTGCCGCCTGTGGGCCGTCGACCATGTCGCTACGGAGCGCAAGCTCCATCGCCGACCGCTTGGCCACCTTTTCCGCCAGCGGCATCGCCTTGGTGGCAAACTCCAGCTCGGTAGAGCTCGGCCCGCGCTCGCCCATCTCATTGACGGCGCAAACGCAGACAGAGTACTGGGTCTCCGGTCGCAAGCCTGAGACCGTCAACGAGCACCCGGAGGTCAGCCGTGTCTCCTCTGGCGGCCACGACTCGGCCTCGGGCGCAATGCTGCCGCCGATGCCGGCCAGCGATGCAATCGACGCCAGATCCGGCCTACCCAGCGGGACCAGCTGGAGCTCAAACCCAGCCTCGTCGCCACACCCAGGCTGCCACCGGATGAGAGCCGAGTCGTGGCTCACATCGGCCACGCCATGTTTGCCATCAACCGGCCACAGCGGCGGCTCCAGCTCTGAGACGTCAACATTAGTACACGCTAGGGCCCTTGGCAGCTCTGCCGAGCCAGCAGCGACAGCTGTAGTGGTAAACTCGATGGAGCGAGTCGGAGTCGACGAGACAGGCCAGGTCTCCCCACTGGCAGCCAAGATGAACACCCGGTATCGCGTTCCCGGCGAGAGCGTGGTCAGCTCGACCTTGTTCTCCGTCGTCCTCTGCACCAACGAGATTTCCGTCCCCACCACTGTGTATTCCACCTTGTACCTGCGTGGGTGGTGTGGTGTGGGAGGGGGGGGGGGTGGGGGTTAGTGGGTGGGTGGGAGGGGAGGGGGAGGGGAGGAGGAGCGGGTGTTCTGCGGGGAGCATGACCCGGCACGGCGTGGGGAGGCAGGAGGGAGGGGGGGGGGGGGGGGAGGGAGCCATGTGGGGAAGAGACGAAGACATACTGGCTTGCAGATGGATGCAGTTGCCAGCATATGGTGGCTTGGGTTGAGCTGATGCGCGCGACATGCGCTCCTTCTACCTCCATGGGTAGAGTGGGGGGAGGTGGGGGGAGTGGCGTCGGGGTGGGACGGGGCGAAGGAGAGGTGCGTTTGTGGTTGGGCAGCCGGGGAGTGTGGGAGGCGTGGGCGTGCAGTGGCGAGCGAGTGGGGTTGGCAGGAGTGGCGGGGTGGTGGCCAAGTGTGGCATTGGGGCGGTGGGTGCCTTGATGTGTGTGTGTGTGGGGAGGGGGGGGGAAGGGGGAGGCTGTCACGCGGGGGATTGTGCTGGGCGCGGGTGTATTGCCGGGGAGGGAGAACGGGGTATGCAAGGCAGCACGACGGTGCACGCACAATCAAAAGGCGGCGGAGCATACGGGCGGAGCCCACGTCCAAGGCCTGCTTGGGGCCTTGCGCTTACTTCGCGCGCTTGCGCATCTTCCGGCGCTTGCGCTTGAGACGGCGCTGGCGCTTCTTCTTCCACTGTTGTCGAGAAAGAGACGAGCACAAGAGGGTGAGTGGATGGTCAGGAAGGGGGGGGGGAGAGGGGGAGGAGAAGGGGGGGTACTTGCGTCCGCCGCACAACTGCGCTCATAGCCGGGTCCAAGACCAAGACTCGGTCGGGGGGACGAGCCAAGCAAAGGCCCATGCCAATGTAGTTGGAATGTGCCCAGGCATAGAGATGGAGTGCAGGAGGGCCCGCAGAGGTGAGAAGGAAAGGAGCGGCTGTTGGTATGACGACGAGGATGAGACCAGGACAAAGTCATACAAACCAAATGACTAAAAAATAGGAATGCGGCAACGGGGGGAATGCCCTACGACAGAGGCGACGCCTAAGAGCAGCAGGGGGTAGTAAAGAGCAACAAAGCCGGCTAGTGTAGAGAGCATACCTTGCCACGCATGGTGTCTGTGTCGGTAGAAGGAGGAGGTGAGTTGGTGTGTGTGTATGAGCGAGGGAAATACCTCGATAAACGCTCTGTGATTGTTCCCACTTTGATGACCGTCAAACGCTCACCACCACCACCCTAGCCAAAGCCATGCCACACCAAGCCCAGTGCAAGCACCAAGGACAAAGAGAGCAAGAGCATAGAGGTGTAAAGGCGGGGGGGAAGGTAGGCACATTGTCAGGGGGGGGTCGACATCTTTGACGTACTTCGGAGATGAGTATACTAACTTGTATTTGTCACGCTTACCTCTCGCCTTTGATCGTTCTGCTGTCGACCGAGTGACAAACCCGTTTCGACTCGGTTGGAGATAGTTTGCGCTGCGGCCCGCCCCCCCCCTCTGCTGTTGGTCGAGCTTACACGCCGATGGCAATTGGCACGCGAGACGGTGGCGATGAGTGCAGGTGCAGGCGAGAAGGCTTTATCATTACACCAGGCAAGGGCAGCAAAGCCGAGGCAAGGTGCGGGTGGGAGGTATCACCCACCGCCCATGTGAACAAGCTGGTCATGGTCGATGAGGCCAAGGCCAATGGACTGCAGACCCTTTGCGGCGTTGCGGTGGATGACACCCTCGCGGATGGTGGCGACCTGCTCGAGGGTCTTGCGAAAGTCGGGGTGGTCGTCGAGGAGGGCGAGGACCATGTCCTTAGAGGCGACGTGGATGCGGGCTTCTGTCTTGGCGACAACGTTTGCGGTCCGCGGAATGCCTTTGAGCACGGCGATCTCGCCAAAGAAGCAGCCGGTGGTAAAAGTGTTGAGGACGCGGTCAAACTGCTCGTCGACAACGCAGACATCGCCCTCATGAACAAAGAACAGCTCGTCAGAATCCTCGTCCTTGCGGCAGAGAACGGTTCCTGCGTCGACGGTCTGCTCCTCAAACTCGGGATGCAGGTTGGAGAGGAGACGCAGCATCTCGTTCGAAGCGTTGCGCTGGACGACGACCGACCACTGCTGGTAGTTTTCGTCGATGGCGTCGACGTAGGCACCGAGCGGCGGGAGGAGGACCGAGGCCGAGACCCAGAGCGGGCGGAGGAGAAAGGCGATGAAGCCGATCTGCGACTTTTCAAGGACAACCTGGTCGCGGTCCATAAACGGCAGGAATGGAAGGCCCATGGCCTTCTCGCGGTCGACCTGGTTTCCAAACTCCTCAACCAGCCTGTCGGCCCAGATGCGCGAGACCGAGAAAGGGCGGACCTCATTGGAGATGTCGCAACACATGAGGACAATCTGGGCCAGAAGGGCCCGGTGGCCGGCGTCACCAAAGTCAAAGGTCGGTGCGTCGGTGTCGACCGACTGCGCGGCCGAGACGTCGGTCAGCGACGCCCCGGCCGCCCGCAGCGGCGCGATGAGCTTGTCGAACCGCCCGAGGATGTCAAAGTGGCGACCCATGTCGGTGGAAAGCACGCAGCCGATGACCAGCTTGCGGAACTTCTTGTACTCGTCCTCGGAGTAGCCGCTGAGCAGGTTCGACGGCGGGCGGTGCAGGATGCGAAAGGCTTGCGAGCAGTGGTGGTTCTCCAGACATGACTGGTCATTGTAGATGACCGCAAGCTCGGACTTGGAGTTGATGTGGAAAGAGTTGTTGACTCCGTCGTGGTCCAGGTCGTGACACACTGCAGAGACCATGAGCGCCAGCCGCTCCCATTCGTCAAGGAACTCGGGCAACTCGTTGCACGCCATCAGCACCGTAAACACCATCTGCGTCACGCAGAACGAGTGGTACAGATTGTGGAACGGATTGTCGTTGTAGTTGGCCTTGACTGCGTTGAGAAACGCAAGCAGGACGTCTTCCTCCAACGAGAACGCGTACACCAGGCCTGTGTCTTCAAACATGGCCTCGAACAAGTACACCAGCTCCTGCAACAACAGTGTATGATATGAGTCTGGGCGCAGTGGGGAGGGCAGGTCGAGCCCCCCCCCCCCCTTGATCGATATCTCCCTCTGATCTGATCTGTCTCTCCATCTCCTCGACATTCTCCACTTCCTCCATCTACTCCTCCATATTCGCCACCACCACCCCCCCCCCCCTTCCCCTCCCCATCTACTCCTCCATATTCGCCATCTCCTCCTCGACAACCTCCGTTGCCTCCCCAGGACCTACCTCCTTCGAATACCGCCACATGTCAAACTCAACCGAGCGAAGGGCATCACGGACTTCTGTGGTGATGAACGAGCGAGCCGATCCAGCATGTTTCGGGCAGTAGCGAGCAAGGCCATGCGCTGGAGTCTTGCACTTTGCCTTGCTGCAACCGCTCCGTGCCTTGCTCGACTGACGGACTCGCTGGCCGCTCGCGGAGTCGGCCATTCCAACCTTTCCGCGAGATGAACAACAACGGGCAATGGTGGACGTGGTTGCGGAACGTGTGGCAGAGGGGATGTGGATGGGGATGGGGGGGGGGGGGGGGGGAGGGAGGTGAGGAGCAACCAAGTGTGGGAGTGGAGTGCTGATGCCGGTGTGCGGAGGTTGGTGGTGGTGGAGGCCGTGTCAGCGTGGGCGGGGGGTGCCGCTGCCAGCCGTTTGAGAACACTGTTGGAACGGGGCGGGGAAGAAAGAGGGGGGGGGGGGTAGAAGGAGGGAGAAAGGGGAAGGGAGGGAGAGAGGGAGGGGGAGGAGGCCATCGATACTGCCAAGCGGCCGGAGCCACATCGCATCAATCGTAGCCAACGACACTGCTGCACCTGGCTGTACCTTCGAGCTTGGACCGAACATCCTCCATCAAGCAGCCATCACCCTCTCCATCCAAACACACATCCGCCATGCTCCACACTTGATCCATACATGATACAACTATCCCACCACAGCAGCTGCTGCATGCTCGCGGCAAATGGCTCCAGGAGGCCATCACTGGGCTCGCGCCAGCGCCAGCGTCAGCGCCAGCGCCAACTCGAATGCGACCAGAACACCTCACTCAGTCCATGTCGAACCGTACGCAGCCAGAGCCAGCCAACTAGCCAGCCAGCCAGGGAGGGAGGGAGCAGAAGAGTGAGCCTTGTGAGGGGAGCGAGCAAGGAGTGATGGTCATGGACTCACAGAGTGGGCAAGCGGGTTGCGACGGTGGCCGGTGGCGACAGGGAGCTCGCTTTTGAGCAGGTTCCGGCGCCTGGGGCGACGCAAGTCGGTGGCTGATGCCAACGAGGACGACGGCGGCAGCGGTGGTGGTGGTGGTGGTTGTGGAGACTATATTGGAGGCATGGCGAGTGGAGCTGGTGGAAGCGGGGAGGTTACGACGCTGCCTACGCCCATTCCGAGTGCGCGGCTGGACGGGGGACCGCTGGCCAGGACGGCGAGCTCGCCAGTGCTCGGTGTGGCAGGCAGCGGCGAGGAGGCGATGTTTGCAGACCACGGAGGCGTTCCGCTCATCAATCGCAATCTAGAGGCCGTGGTCGGCGGGAGCGGAGGTGGGCGTGCTCGCGGGCGGCCGAGGTCCGGCACCATGTCACTGCCCAAGGGCGATCGCAAGATCCTGCACTCGCTCTCCAAGGCCGTCTCCAAGCTCACCAAGCGAGTCAAGGCCATCGAGACAGCCATCGAAGCACTGGGCACGCCCAAGGACACGGCCACATTCCGGCGCAAGTTTGTCAAGTTGTGCAAGGAGGCCAACGCGGCGCTGGCCGACGTGCTCCCGCCGCTCTTTGCCGCCATGCCGCCAGGAGCACTCGAGGGCACGTCGGCAGACGCCAAGGGTGCGTCGGCGACGCTCGTTCGGACCGGCACTTTTACGTCAAGCTGCGGCGGCGAGTCAACGAGCTGCTGGCTGTCTCATCGGCACTGGCTGCAGTCGAGGAGCAGTACCGTGAGAAGGAGTCGCTCTTTCTCACCCAGGCGCGGTCGCTGGTCCAGCTGATGGCCTACGACTCGTCGTTCAGGCCCAATGAGCCCGACGGAACGGCCATGACCGCTGAGTCCATTGAGACCCGCGAGCGGGTTCTCTCTGCTGTCGACGCCGCCGCGCTCCTTACTGCCGAGAAGCACGACCGCATCGCCAGCCTCCAGCGCGCACTCGCCGGCAGCGTCACGGCGGCAGGCAGCTCGGTGCGGGCCGACTCACCGGTGCCCTCCCGCCGAACCAAGGTCCGCAAACGTGTGCGGGTGGGCAAGCATCTAGCGACGCCAGTGGCGGGCGGGAGCTCCGACCACGACAACGACGACTGCAGCCGATCCGGCGAGTACTCACAAGAGGCGCTGCGGCTCCTGCGCAAGTCGTCGAGCACGATGCTTGAGACGCTCAAGCCGATGCCCATCGGCGACTACGGCGTGTACCAGGGCCTGCTCAACGACGACGAGCGCCCGCACGGGTTCGGAACACTGCTGTTTCCGAGCCGCGGCACGCTGTACGAGGGGGAGTTTGTCAACGGCCGCCGGGCCGGCCTTGGCCGCCTCGTCGTGCCGGGCGCGTACGTATTTGAGGGCGTGTTTGCTGGCGATGTGCCGGTGAGCTCGGGCCGGATTGTCTACCCGGACGGCGCCAGCTACAGCGGCGAGGTGATGGTGAAAGCGTCGCCGGCCGCTGGTGAGCTCTTGCTCGACGACTACGATGTGGAGCGGAGCGGATACGGCGCCATGGAATACCTCCGTGAGGGCGTGGTGTACTCGGGCATGTTTGAGGCTGACGCATTGAGCGGGCCGGGCGTGCTCTCGGCGCTGTCAACCGGCGCGTCGCTGGCGGCCTGCCGCCGGGTGATGGCAGAGGCGTTTGAGGTGGCGGCGCAGGGAAGCTTGGTTGCTGAGGCCATGACGAGGTCGCGGTCAGGCTCGGGTCGGTCACCGCCTGTCCTTTCGCCGAGCGGGAAGCTAGGCATGAGCCGGGCCGAGCACGACGGCGTAGTGCGAGTCCTGGACTCCTTCCCACGCTTCGGCGTCTTTTACGGCACCTTTGCTGCCGGCACGCTCTCCGGACCAGGCGTGCTGCTCTGCCTTGATGGCTCGTGCGTCGAGGCCGTCTTTCGAGACAACGCACTGGTCGGGCCTGCCGCCTTCAGCTCGCCGCTGGGTCAACGCGTGGCCGGCGAGATCCAGGGAAGCTCAGGGGAGTTGCTTGGGGCCGTGGTGGAGCGGCCGCGGACGGCAGCCGCGCTGGCAGCCGGCACGTCGGCGGTGGCAGCTGAGCTTGTGCTCGCCAACATGGAGATGTACGAAAAAGCACGGGCCGGTGGGAGCCACATGGTGACGTTGCTTGCGCCTGGTAACGAGGCCGAGCAGCTGGCCGGCGCAGGGCCGGCTGGCGAGGGTGCGATGCTTGCGCAGACAGCAGGGCAAAGCGGGTTCGTGGACTCGCTGCGAAGTGCGCTGTGCGCTCCGCTTGATCCGCGACGTGCATGGGAGAGCGAGCGGTTGGGCAAGCTGCGGCGGCAGGTCGGGTCGAGCTCGTCCAAGTGGTGGGGCCTTGTCGAGGCGCACCTGCCAGGGACGCTGGACCGACTGGCGATGGCGATGGCGCCGTTTATCTCGTCGCCGTCGCTCGGGTTTGGCGATCGGGTGCGGTCGCTGCTGACCTCGCTCTCGCTCTCGCCGCTGGCCTCGCTTGTGCGTGCGTTTGTTGACATCTATAACCTGCTCTATGGCTCGTTCTCCGCGGCACGGGCGGTGAGCATGCCCAAGGGCTCGTCGGGCGCGATACGGGCGCGGGCGGCGGTGGCCAACGCCATCGACGACCTCGCGTCGTTCCGACTTTTGCTCCGGCTGACGGTGCTCGAGGTGCTGTGGATGTCGGCGCACGGGTTCGAGGTTCCCGAGGCGCCGGGCGTCGGGGTCGGGTCGGCGGCGGCGCGTGGGACGCCCGACTCGTTCGACATGCCGCCCGGATGGGAGGTGCTCTCTCTCGACGTACTCGACACGGTCCTGTTTGAGCGGACGTGGCAAGTGCTCTCCGAGCTGCTGAGAGCGCGGTGTTTTGCCGCCAACCACGCGCTGGCGTCCAAAATTGCCGGCTTTGCACGCGTCTCGCTCCGCGACCTCGGCGTGAAGGACGAGCTGCTGCTGGATGCCGATGCCCGCGTTCGCGGCGGCGTGACCGACTCGTTGCCGCCTGTCATCTCGTCGATGTCATCGGTTGGCGGACTCACCTCAGAGTATGTGTACGACCAGAGCGAAGACGACGACCAAGTGCCCGACAGTGGCGACGCAGGAACCGATGTTGCCGAGACGGGGGCTCGCGGTGACGACGGCGACGACGGCGACGACGGCAATGATGAGGATGATGCTGAGGTCGACGAAGAAGATGACGTCGACGACGAGGACGGATACGAGGCTGGGGTGGTGATGACGACCGATGACGAGCCCGGTGGCGGCGTCTTTGAGTTTGACGAAGGCTTAACGTCGCCTCGGGTGGCGGTGGGCAGCGGCGAGGCAGCCCAGCGGTCACCACGCGGCGGGGTGCGATCAGGCGGCGGGTCGTCGTCGTCGATCTTTGCCGCCTTTGATGCCGTCGACTCGCCCGACTTTGCGCACGTCGACTTTTTCGATGCCGACGAGACGTGCGAGACCGGCGACGAGACCGACGATGCAGGCATCTTGCTTCGAGTGCCTGTCAGCCGGCAAGTGGTGGCAAAAGAGAGCACCACGCTGAGCGATCCGTACCACGCAGCGATTGCGTGCATGGAGCGGGTGGCGCACGAGGTCTCGCCGCGGAGCAAGCTGGCGGCCCTGATGGGCGGCTCGGAGGCTGTTGTTAGTGCGGTGCAGGCAGCCAAGGAGCGAAGCGGGAGCGCATCGTGCGCGGTGGCGCTCGGAGCGGAGGACATGTTCCCGATCCTGGTGTACACCATGGTCAAGGCGCGAATGGAGGAGGTTGCGTCGTGCATCGAGCTGCTCAAGCTCTTTGTGTGTGAGGAGTTTGAAGGCGAGGAGGCGTGCTACCGGGTGGCGTCGCTCGAGTCTGCGGCCAACTTTCTGGGCTCGCTCGACCCGCGAGTGCGCGACAGCGGTGGTGCGCTGCTTCCACCGTCGGTCCTCGAGTCAAACATGGTGTTTGCCATGTACAGCGGCGTGACGCGCAGCAGCGACGGCGCCGTGGAGCGGCGCAGCGGGCAGGTCGGCGGTGTCAGCTGGGTCGTTGACCTCCTGCAGACGATCGGCTACGCGCCACACCTCGACTACCACTACGACGACATCCTGTTCCGCCCGCAGTGGCGCGACGAGGTGCTTGAGTTCCCAGACATGGCTTCCTCGCTCCTGGACGCGGCCGGCCTCGAGCTGGTGGGCAGCGAGGACGGAGGCGGCGACGGCCTGCTCCGCATCCGGTTTGTCCGGCGGTATCCGCTCTCGGTCTACGTCCTGCTCGCCGACGCACTCGCTGCCGAGAGCTGGAAGGATGAATAAAGAGGTAAGCGTGTGGCAGGAGAGGAGTGGCAAGCTGGCTTCGCCGTCTGTTGCGCGGTTCACATGGTCTGCGCTGCCGCCCGCGAGGCGAGGAGCAGAAAGTCTGCGCGGGTGATCCGGCCGTCGTCGTCGAGATCAGCCTCGGCAAAGACGTCGTCCAGCGAAATGAACGGAGCACCGACGGCCGAGCCCGGTGCATCGGCGGTGACAAGCTCCAGCAGGGTGGAGACACCGAGCGCGTCGAGCGCAGCCTGGCAGTTCTCCTTGGTCAGGTAGCCAAGGCCCGATGCAGACGCCAGGGCGTCAAAGGCATCAGCGGCGCGAGCAGAGACATCCATTCTCGCCATCTTGTCAGACATGTAGCTCACAAAGGTATCCTCGCTCACCGTCGCACTCTGCAGCTCTCCAGCCGGTGCATCCAGCGGGAGGCCGAGGACGACAGCGACGTCGACCCGCGACGGCTCATAGCCAAGGACCGCCGTCATGGCCAGGCAGACGCCGTCTCGCCCCAGCCTCCCACGCCCGCTCTTGTCAAACGCACGAAACGCATGCCGGATGTGCTCCCGGGTCTGCCGCTCGCTCGCCATGACCAACCTTGCGTCGTTGGTGTTGTGATTGCTGTCGGTCGCTGCGTGTGGCGCCAAAGGTGTGCGAAACCACAGAATGGCGGAGTCGGGTGGTTGGGGGAGAGGAGGAGCGGTGGACGCGGGAGGAGGGGAGAGAATGGCCTGTAAAGGGAGAAGTCAGCGGTTGTTGATGATGTGGGGATGGCGTTGGGAGGATCAAGGAGAAGGAGATGCTGGTCGCGAGAAGAGGTCGGCAGGGATCGGGGCTGTTTCATGATGGCGGCAGGGTGAAGAGTTCGATGAGCGATGGTCATCGAGAGAAGCCAGCGATTTCGTTGAGACAATGCAACGCAGAAGATGGGGGATCATAGACGCGTGTAGTGTGGTGTATGGTAAGCAATGGGGAGCATGTGCCGGCAGAATGGCGTGTGATGTTTGTTGAGCTGGCGACGATGAAAAATCACTGATCAATGGCGGGTGCTGTTGTAGACACAAGGCGTCGCTGTAGCCGGCGACAAAACGCTCATCGTCACCGTAAGCGACGCCATCAACGAGGCACCCCAATCTGTGCATGTGTCTGTTATTGGTGCTCCCTCATATAGTGTGGCCGATCATCATGGTGTGATTGATGGATGACGTGCATGAATGATAGGTAGGCCCAGTTGGAGGAAGGCGGGGTCACAAGGCGACAAGCCGGGCTGTTTTGATGGGGGGGGAACATGCAATGGCTTGACCCGACAACAGATCACAAGCGATGAGGCCAGGCGATGAGCGGGCTGACCTTCTTGACTTGTTGCATGGGTTGCGCGGGCTACACGGGGTATACGGGCTGTGTGGGATGGACAGATCCGTGCAGGATGTGCCAGGGGGGGGAGGGGGGGGGGGGGGGCTGTGCGACTCGTCGCTCTTGTGCGACTCGGCGTGTCTGCGGGCCGTTTCATGGGTGAGTGGCGGCAGTTTTTGTTGGCAATTTGGGGAACAAGGTATCATTAATTTCGCTGACGACAGGCAACATTCGACTCTGACCGGACTCCGGCCTTTGTCATCCGGCATCAGCGCACGTTGCTGCTACCGAGGGCAAGAGGCGGGCGTGAGGGAAGCGACCGAACGTGAGGAGCATAACCAAGAGAGAGCAGCATGTCGACACATCGGCCGCATGCAGCAGACACAAGCGTGGCCACGCGTAAGCGGAAGGGACTCGGCTCTGACGCCGCCCTTCCGCGCCGCAAGTACGCGCGAACTTTTGACGACGGCCGACCTGGTGTGAGCCGCGTCCACCTGCCGACGGCGCCCACGGGCGGTACGGCGGGCATGACGGGCATGCCTATGGCGAGCGGCTCGTCTGGTGCTGGGCCTTCGGGCTCGGGCTCGGCTACGTCGACCTCGGCCTCATCCGCTCCCTTGGGCGGAGCGGTGGCGAGCGCAGCTGGCTCGGCGGCAAAGGGTACACTCGCCACGTCGGCGCGGTCACAGGCAGGCGCGGCTGGGAGTGGGAAGCGGGAAGCTGGGGCGCTGTACGCGCTGACAGGCAAGGATGTACTGGCGTTGCCAAAGGCGGACCAGGTGCTCTACGCGACACGGTACGGGCTGCTTGTGGGCGACCGACCGGTCATTCCGTCCTCGTTTGTACCGCCGGGCGCGAGGTCGGCCCAGTGGCGGCCCGCAGGCGGGAGCGGGACAAGCAAGTCAAGCAAGAGCAGCGGAGCGCACAAGAGCGCAGCGAGCGGGACCAAGAAGGCTTCGCGGCATGGCGGGAGCAGCAGCTCGCGGGCGCCCAAGGAGCCGCGGCCGTCGTGCGATGACGAGAACGGACACTTTATCGTGCGGCTGGGCTCAAACATCACGTCGCGGTACAAAATCCAGGCGCTGCTCGGTGAGGGCACGTTTGGCAAAGTGGTTGAGGCGTGGGACAACAAGCGGCGGCAGTGGGTGGCCATCAAGATCATTCGCAACATCCCCAAGTACCGCAAGGCGGCAGAAATTGAGATGAACATTCTGGACGACGTCGAGCAGCGTGAGGCCAAGAACGGTGACTCGGGGTGCATTCATCTCCGCGGGTACTTTGACTACCGCAACCATGTGTGCATGGTGTTCAAGCGGTACGGGCTCTCGGTCTTTGACTTTATGAAGGAGAACAAGTACCGTGGCTTCCGCTACAACCACACCATCGACCTGGCGTACCAGCTCATCTACTCGGTGGCGTACCTCCACGACATGGATCTCATCCACACCGACCTCAAGCCGGAGAACATCCTGTTTGCCAACTCGGACACACTACCGACGTACGACCACACCGGGCGCGAGCGCTCGTACCGGCTCCCGGCCTCGACCGCCATCAAGCTCATCGACTTTGGCTCGGCCACGTACGAGCACGACTACCACTCATCGGTTGTCTCGACCCGCCACTACCGCGCACCCGAGGTCATTCTCGGCCTCGGCTGGTCGTTCCCCTGCGACATCTGGTCCGTCGGCTGCATCCTCATCGAGCTCCTCACCGGCGAGGCCGTCTTCCAGACCCACGACAACGTCGAGCACCTCGCCATGATGGAGCGCCTGCTCGGCGCCATCCCGCCGTCGATGGCCCGCAACGCAGACTCGCACGCGCAAAAGTACTTTGACGCCTCCGGCAAGCTCCGCTGGCCCGAGCTTGCCCAGTCCAAGTCCTCGCTCCGCCACGTCGAGCAGATCACCCCCATCGACCTCATGTTCTCCTCCGAGAAGCGCCTCCTCGTCGACCTGGTCAAGAAGATGCTTCGCTTTGAGCCTGGAGAGCGCATAACCGCCCGCCACGCGCTCCGCCACGAGCTGTTCAACAAGGTCCGCGAGCGCATCATCGCCTACGAGAAGCAGCAGCGGAGCAAGGCCGCGAGGCCCGAGGCCGCGGCCGCGGCTGCCCGCCCAACCACGGCCCCGTCACAGTAGCCAGCCGCCCTCACCCTGTAGCGAGGCAGAGGCAATGTTCATTACATCATGGTACATCCCTTCTTGGCTTTCTGTGTGCCGGCGGCGGGTGAGGGCGGCTGTGGCTGCGACTGGGGAGGCTGCGGCTGAGCCGGTTGCGACTGCCGGGCACGTGCCTGCTGCCTGCGACGGGCGTCGTCGTGGCGGCGGTCGCGCGCGTCATGCGCGCGCGCGTTGCGTTCTTCCTCGGCTTGCAGCTGGCGGGCGAGGAGGAGATCGGCATCGTGCACTGCAGGGACTGGCGCGGCGGGAGCCGCACTGGCGCCGTACGGACGGAGCGCACCGGTGTAGAACCCGTCGTCGCCGTCGATCGACGCGAGCTTCTCCCACACCACATCGTCGTAGTCGGCGTAGCCGACGTCGGTGATCAGGGCGTAGAGGCCCGACTCGTCGCGGAGGATGGTGGAAAAGTGGTTGTTACGGTAGAGGACCGCCAGCGAGTTGATGCCAAGGTGGCGATGAAGCTCGGCGAGCCCGTAGTACGTCAGCTGGCCTGCAGTGCTAGCCAACCACTCTTGAGCCACTGCGCGCTCCAAGCCCGCCTTGCTTGCGGCGTCTGTATCGCCTGACCCAGCAGCATCTTGGTTGCCATCGCCCGCGTCAGCCGCAGACGGTTCGGCGCGCGCGTCAGGCGTGGAGATGGAGATTGTTCCCTCACCACCAGAGTCGGCGGAATGCGAACTATCATGGCTCGAGTCAGCGGTCGCAGCGTCTCCACCGTGGCCCGGGTCAGCGGCCGCAGCGTTTCCACCGTGGCCCGGGTCAGTCGCAGTGTCTGCTCCACCATGGCCCGACTCCCCCGCGGCATCTGCCCCACCGTCACCCGAGTCAGCGACCACAGCTTCTCCACCGTGGCCCGACTCCCCCGCGGCATCTGCCCCACCGTCACCCGAGTCAGCGACCACAGCTTCTCCACCGTGGCCCGACTCCCCCGCGGCATCTGCCCCACCGTCACCCGAGTCAGCGACCACAGCTTCTCCACCGTGGCCCGACTCCCCCGCTGCAGTCGACACAGGGACGGGCGCCGCACCAACGATGAGGTCGACGAGCTGATTGTAGGAGCGATGGGCAACAACAGCACGAGTGGCATCGTCCTGCGGATCTACCACCCAGCCATGGACCAGCTCGACGCCAAAAAGATCAAACAAAACCAAGTTAGCGGTGTACTCATGCTGATCAACACCACCAAAGCGGAGATTGACATCGAGACCGACAGCGAGCGTCGGCAGCGAGTCGATGGCCTCATCCACCAGCTTCTGGACCCGAGCATCATCCCCATCATGACCAGCAAGTCGGCGAGCAGCAACCCGATCCAGAACAGCAGTTGCCAGCAGAGTGACGAGATCAGCAAAGGAGACGATGCCCGTGCCGTCTGGAGAGAGAACAAGGTGACCACGGAGACAAAGGACATTGACCAGAGCAAGGAGCGGGCATGGGCCATTCTCGCCCTGCAGGACAATGACCACAGGCTCGGGCTGGACGCCCCATACCACCTTCTTGGTTCGGTAGTACGCCTCGGTCTCTGCCATCTCCCTCCTCCCTAGAGTCTGGTCTGTCACTGTCTCGTTGCCCCCCCCCTCCCCCCCTCCCCCCCTCCCCCTCCCCGTGCCGCCTGCTGACCAAGTCTTCCATGCCACATGACGGATGCCGGCATCACGGGACGGGCGAGAGAGTGAATGACATCGGGGTTGATCAAGGGAGGGCCACCATCCCATACATCATGCTCTGGTTTGATCTGTGTATGGCACCCCATCACACCATCCGATCCCCATCCCCATCCCCCTTCGGGAAGGTCCTCCTCGGCTCGACTGGCTAGCACGGCGAGTGTGATTCAATGCCTTCTTCAGCTCGGTCAACG
Organism: Thecamonas trahens ATCC 50062; assembly: GCF_000142905.1. Lineage (NCBI taxonomy): Eukaryota > Apusomonadida > Apusomonadidae > Thecamonas > Thecamonas trahens. The sequence continues at coordinate 104,637 of NW_013657662.1, forward strand.
CCTAATGAGTCACTTTGGAGGCCATGGACCAGCCGTACTGGTGACGAGCTCGGTGAGTTGGAATGGCACGACCAGGTCTCGTCGCCAAGCGTCTTGACCACAACTGGCTCTGAAAATGAGTGCATGGACAACGCCAGGGCGCAAGAAGCACTCACAGTGATGGAGGCACGGACACAAGATGGAGATGAACGACGATATGCAGAAGCTAGACTCAACTCTCAACGGCGATGCAATATTGAGAGGA
>NW_013657662.1:104980-145924 GCF_000142905.1 Thecamonas trahens ATCC 50062
CGACCCCCACCCCGACCTCTGTCTTTGCCTCCTCGGTGGTGGGCCTTGAGGCCGACGAGGTGTGGGCCTCTCTGGGTGCCTTTGGTGCTGTCGTCCCCCTCGAACCCACAAAGGTGGCTGCCGTGGCCATGGCTGATGGCGCTCCTCCGTCGGCTGTCGGTGCCACTCGCTGCGTCAGCTACGGGTCAAAGGCTGCCGGTGGGCAACAACAGCATGCCCTCCTTGCTCTGTCAGAGGCAAAGCATCTCGTTCGATGGAAGGTCGTGGCGGCAGACGCGGCTCCGGAGCTGGTCGGCTCGGTCTGGGGCATCGCCCTCACCCGCATCACCGAGAATGCCGCTACCTACATCGCGCTCTCGGCCACGCTGGCTCGTCCGGCCTCGGAAGACGTGCTTGCTGGTCTGCAAGCCTCATGCCAGGCTTCACTCTCTGATCTCCGCATGTTCCTGCAGAACAAGCACGAGCTGCTCCGCGTTCGCTTCCGGCCCTACTCGCGCCCACATCTGCTGCTGCAGCAGGTCTCGGACGCTCTCCTTGCCGACGCCGCCCATGCGCTCGCCCACAACTCGATCGTCTCGTCCATTACCCTCGCGCGCGGCTCGGTCTCCCGCCACGGCGTCGAGACCCTGATGGAGCTGCTGGCCTCGGCCGCCGGCCTCGCCTCTTCGCTCACCGCCATCACCCTCACCTCGCTCCAGCTCTCTCCACACCTATTGTCGGCCTTTGTCAGCGGCCTGGCACACTGTCCCATTGCGCTTGCCTCGTTTAAGATTCTCGGCTCGACCCTCGCCGACGACGCCGCCCTCGTTGCCCTCGTCCCTGCCCTCGAGGCTCTCGCCGACGCCATGCCCTCGCTAGTCCAGCTTGAGGTCCACGTCGGCGACCCGCGCTCGGCCCTGCTCCCGCTCTCGATCACCAACCGCGTCCAGCGCAACCGCGCGGCCCAGCTCGAGCACCCGGACGCCGTCGCTGGCCTCGAGGCCCTCGACCTCGTCACAAACCCCGAGGTTGACCCGGAGCTTGCCGCCCGCGTCGCCCGTACCCTCGCCACCGCACCCAAGCTCAAGTCGCTGTGGATTCATGACGTTGGCGGCGCCCCGCAGGCGGTGGAGGCTCTCATCCGCGCTGGCCTCGGCGCGCCCAAGCTCGAGGCCTTCCGCCTCTCGCGCACCCGCCGCCAGCCGCTCACACAACCCTTCCTCTACCCGCTCGTCGACGCTATCCTCTCTGCTCCGCACCCGGACGCCCTTGCCCTCCGCTACCTCGAGCTCTCCGGTCTTGAGCTCTCCACCATTGCCGAGGGCGACTCGTCGCCGCTCCTCGCGTCACTCCTCGCGCTCATTCGCGCAAACACCCCGCTGCAGGTCCTCGTCGCCCCACAGGACGGCGTCGTCGCCGAATCTGTCCTCACCGCTCTTGCCGCCGCCGTCTCGGACTCAAACTCCTCGCTCCTTGTCCTCGAGCTCGGCTCGCCCTCCTCACACGCGCCCGTTCCGACCCGCATCGCATCGGTCGCTGACGGCATGGCCTTTGGCCAGCCTGGCCTCGCTCTCCTCGCCTCGGCCCTCCTTGCCAACCGCGACCGCGCCATCAAGGACATCGTCGCCCACCTCGCTGCCAATGACCCGAACACCACCATCCTTCACTCGGAAATCCTCGTCGACGAGCACTCGCTCCTCCACGGCGGCCTCGCCGATGCCCTCCGCACCAACACCGTCGTCGAGACCATCCGCCACTTTCACACCAATGACGCCGCGGCCGTTGCCCTCGGCGAAGCCCTGCTCGACAACCCCCGCTCCGGTGTCCGTCTCATCCAGCTCGACGGCGCGCTCACCCACCCGACCTGTGCCATCTTTACCCAGCTCGTCCACGCCCGTGAGAACCTCTCCGTATCGCTCGGCCCGGCCAACCCGTACAACGAGCAGTCACGCTCATTTGCCCACTCTCCGGCCTCTGTCTGACTACCGGTACCTTCGCCGCCGCTCACTCGCGACGTCGCAACTTTGCCACCCGCTCGCCTACCCTCAGCACGGCCTCGATCTCCGCAACCTGAGCCTCAGCCCATGCCACTACCTCGGCCCGGACAGCCGCTCGTCCCGCCGCCGCGCTCGCTCCGTCGCGCTGCAGCTCCCCGAGCAACCACTCGCTCGCCGCCTGCGGCTCGTCGCCACCCACAGACACCAGACCAGAGACGCCTGCCCCCCGCAGCGCATCCACCACCGGAGCCGCTGCACCCAAGTTTGGCCCGACCGCTACCGGCGCGCCCTCACCGAGTGGCTCGATCACGTTGTGCGAGCCAATGATCGGCGTAAACGAGCCTCCCATGACCACCCCGGACGGCCCGGCCGCGTACAGCTGCGAGAGCACGCCCATCTCGTCCACAACCACGGCACAACCCGGCGGGACCTCGCCGCGCGCCTCTGACCACAGAATCAAGCTGCGCTCGAGCTCAAACCCGGCGTCACGGAGGCCATCGACCGCCGCGCCAAGCGCGTCCATGTGCCGCGGCGCTACCACCGTCACCGCCTCCGGTGCGGCCACCCGCACCTGCTGCGCCACCCGCGCCACCAGGCCCATCTCGGCAGCATGCACACACGAGGCCATCCACCACGGCCCGGGAAAGACCAGTGGCCCGCCCTGCCGCCTGGCCCCACGCCCTCTGCTGCCGAGTGTACCCAGCGCTCCTAGCGCCTTGATCGGCGGCATGGCCAAAACACGCGTCGCGTCACCGGCCATGTGCGCACGGGCAAACGTCCGCATGTCCGCATCCGGCGAGGCAATGACATCAAACGCCGAGCCAAGACCACGGAGTGCGTCAGCAGCCAACCCCAGCCCGAGCCAGCGCTTCTGCGACTTGGCCGACATCCGCGCATCGAGCAGCATCAGCGCGTCGACGCGAGCTGCTGCGCCGAGCACAAGCGCCGGCCACAGCTCCGACTCGAGGACGACTCCGATGTGCGGCGAGCCGATAGCGTCGAGAAAGGCATCCACCGCCTGCGGCGCATCATGCGGCGCAGCAGCAACATCCACTCTCCCGCCACTCTCGGCTGCCGCCTTTTCCAGCGCCGCCACCCCGGACGCCGTGCCGACCGAGACCACCGCCGACCGCTCGCCACTCTCGCTCCCGCTGCCGTCCAGCCACAGCTCCGCCAGCAGCAAGCCGGCCTTGCTCTCGCCCACCGACGCGCCATGGACCCAGAGCCGGCTCCCGCACTTGGACACACCGCCATCCTCGCCACCAACCCGTCCCGCCATAGCCTCGTAGCGCCCGCCGACCCGGCGCCACCCTCCCCATGCCCGCACCGCCGGGAACATCGCACGCGCCACAGCCAGGTATGCGCCCAGCGCCGGCGATCGCACAGGGCTTGCCATTCTGACGCCCTCGATTCCGAAGTCCTGCACCACCACTTGGCTCTGCTTTGCCGAGTCGAGTCTACCACCGCTTGCCTTGCCCATACCCTCGCCGCGCCGCGGCCGTCTCTGATCCGTGGGTCACTCTGGGCCACACACACCTCGCTGCAGCAAAGCAAGCACATGGATGACATTCAATTGTGTGCCTCAAGGCAAAAAGGTTACTCAAAGCCGGCGGCAAGGCCAATGACCTCACGGAGGCCGTCGTGGACAAGGTGCCTGGTGACGCTAAGCGAGTACGGGACGATCGAGTACGATGGCTTGGCTGAGAGGAGCTGGTAGTACGGGTGCGCCGAGCGCGCCGCGTTAAAGACCACCTTCTTGGCCGCAGTCCGCTTGGTGTACGAGGGATAGACCTTGGCAGTCACCGCGAGCGTGAACCGGACCGGGTCGAGGATGCCCTCAAAGATGACGTCGACGGCGATCGAGAACACATACCGCTCCGAGTCGCCGCACGGGCCGCGCGGGAAGAGCCGCCGCTCCGACTGGACCGAGAGCGAGGCAACGACGGCTGCGACGCCGTCCTTGCCACCGCTCCGCGGCTCAAACGTGTCGACCGGCAGCTCAAAGTGATCCTCGGGGTCAAAGTTGGCGAGCGGCGAGACATAGACTCCGGCGCACGCGGCAACCTTGAGCGGGCCACCGAGCGACGTTGAGGCGCCTGCTGCCGCCGCCGGCGGTGCCGCCGCCACCTCGAACCGAATCTTGCGGGCATGCCCGATGATGAGGCAGTACTGCAGGCCGTGCCGCTTGCGCTTGACAGCCACAGGCACGTACTGCGTGCCCTCAGCCTCGAGGACAGTAAACCGGGTCGCAAGTGGCACCGTTTCCACCGTCCGCGGGTCGTCCGAGAGCACGCCGTGGAAAACGGTAAACGGCTCGGGCCGCACGCCATGCCGCTCGACAGAGTACGCCACACTCGGCCGCGTGTGGACAAAGCCGGTGATAGCTGGCTCCTTGGCCCGCGCCTCGAGCTTGCGCCGCTGATGGGCAGCGAGCTCTTGCTCAGTTCCGTGCGCCACGTGGGCAGACTGAATCATCGACTCGCGCGGCGCGGCTCGACGCCGCATCTTGCGGATGACATGCTCGCCCTTGGCCCGCGCGTACTCGGCTTCGCTCATCGACGCGTGCTTGGCTGAGTTGTACGCTGCGCGCTCTGCGCGCGTCAGCCGAGACTTGCGCTTGCCCTCTAGCGCGAGTGGGAGCCATGGCTTGTCCACCCGCCGCAGCACCTTTTCCTCCGCCACCCGCTCGGCGCGCCGTGCCCGATGGGCAGCCTTGCGCCGCTCGTACTCATCGCGCCCATAGAACTCCATCTTGGCCCGCGCGTACTCCTTCTTATCCTCGCGGGTAAACTGCGACCGCGGCTTGTTGCGCAGGTGCAGCGGGACCCACCCGGCGTGCTCCTTGGTCGACGCAGTGGTCGTTCCAAGCGATAGCAGTGTGCTGTCGCCGCCCTCGGCCACTGACAGCCGCAGCAGCTCGAGCTCCTGCCAGTCCTCCATCCGCTGTGCCCGCTTCAGCTGCCGGTTTCGCCGGTAAGCTTCGTAGCCGGCAGGCCCCATCGCCTCGCGCTTGGCGCGGAAGTACCGCTGAAAGTCGGCTCGCGTAAAGTCGACCTTGGGCTTGCCCACCAAGTCGCGCGGAACCCACGCCTCGTCCTCGCCCTCGTCGTCCGACGACACTTCCTCCAACCTAGCCGCCAGCTCGGCAATTCGCGCCTCGGCCAGCTCGACCTCGGTCGGCGCCAGATGCGAGCTGTTGACGCCGGCGGCCGCTGACCGCGCACTTCCACGCCCACCGGCGGGCGCCAAGCCCGACGCGGCCTCCGACCCGCTCGAGTCCGAGCCGGAGCCGATATCTGGGCCGGGGCTCGAGCTGGAGCTTGCGCTTGCACTTGCGCTCGAGTTAGAGTCCACACCCGAGTTGTGGCTATCAGACGCGCTGTCCGACGACTCGCGGTTCGAGTTGCGCGACCGCTCCACGTTGCGCAGGAACGCCCGCTTGGCCTTGACGTATGCCTTCTTGTCATCCTCGGTAAAGGCGGACTTGGCCTTGTTTCGCAGGTTGTCTGGAATCCATGACCGGTCGGCCTTGGTAGCCTCGCGCTGCTCTTCCTTGGTGAGCGAGATCCGGTCGCGCCGCGACGAGCTCTCACCATCGTCCTTGGTGCTCCGCTGCGACCGGTGCCGCTCCCGCTGACGACGGTACTCGTTGTCGCCAAGGAACTCGCGTTTGGCACGGTTGTATGCCTTTTTGTCAGCGCGAGTAAACTCGGACCGTGGCTTGCCCTGCAGATGCTCGGGCACCCACGACTTGTCGCGGCCTGCCTTGGCCTTGGTCGGCGATGCCTCGGTCGGCTCCACCGAAGAGACTTCTGCCGCCGGCAACTGCAGCTTGGCAGCCTCCAGCTCAGCCCGCTTTGCTCTCAACAGCTCCTGGTACGCCTCCTCGCCGAGGAACTCGCGCTTGGCCTTGGCGTACCGCTTCTTGTCATCGCGGGTAAACTGAGCTTTGGGCTTGGTCTGCAGATCGGCAGGCACCCACGACCGGTCGCGCTGCGCCTTGTCGAGCACTTCGGCGCGCGTCGGTGACCTGGGCGCCTCGGCTTCAGGCTTGAGTTCGGGCTTGGGCTGAGGTTTGGCTTCCGCTCCAGGCTCTGCCTCTGCCTTTGCTTCGGCCATTGCCATTGCCTCGGCCTTTGCCTTTGCCTCGGCCTTTCCTTGGCTTCGGCATTTCCTTGGCTTCGGTCTTGGCCTTGGCTTCGGCCTCGGCCTCGAGCTCCTTCAACCGGGCCTCGAGCTCGGCACGATCCCTCTCGTCGTCGAGAGCTAGCTGCTGCTCGCGCCACTCACGCTGCGCAGCCAGGTACTCGGCCCGCTCGGCGGCTGTAAACTCACGCCGCTTCTTGTCGCGCAGGTGGAGAGGGACCCACTCCGGCACCTCATTCCGGGTGATGTCCAGCGCCGCGAGCACAGCCGAATTGGTCACAACCTCGGAGCTAGCCTCGGAGCCCGAGTCCGAGTCCGAGTCTGCACCCAACGCCGGCGGCGGCGCCTGGGTCAACTCCTCCTCGGAGGTGGGGGAAGCTGCGGTCGCCAAAGGCGCTTCAGTACCACTCTCGCCCTCCTTTCGCGACTCCTTTCGTGACGCCTTGAGCGACTCGTACGCATCCGAGCCCAGGAACTCGCGCTTGGCGCGCATATACGCCTTCTTGTCATCGCGCGTGTACTCCGACTTGGGCTTCTCGCGCAGGTGCTGGGGCACCCACGAGCGATCCGTCCTGTCGACCACCGGGCCGACTTCGCCGAGCGAGTCCGACTTGGACTTTTTGTTGGCTCGGAGCTGCTGGTAGGCCTCGCGACCCAGAAAGTCGCGCTTCGCCCTGTTATACCGCTTCTTGTCGTCGCGAGTGAACTCGGCCTTGCGCTTCTCGCGCAGATCCGCAGGTACCCACGACCGGTCTTCTTTGGCTTTGCGGGTCAGCGTCGCCGGCTCGGGCCGCTTGGCGACTTCCGGTGTAGCCGCCAGGTCGGCCTCGGCGCTCGCACCGCTCTCGTTCACCGCGTCCTCTTCCTTGCGCGACCGCCGCTCGCGTAGCCGGCGCTCGTACTCGTCCTTGCCCAGAAAGTCGCGCTTGGCCTTGGCGTACCGCTTCTTGTCGGCACGGGTAAACTCGGACTTGGGCTTGTACCGCAGATCGGCAGGCACCCACGGGCGATCGTCGTCATCAGCAGCATCGGTCGCCGGTCCACTAGGCTCGGCCGTGGTTCCAGCTTCGCTCTCGTCCGCCGCCTCCTCCTTGCGCGACCGCCGCTCGCGCAGCCGGCGCTCGTACTCGTCCTTGCCCAGAAAGTCGCGCTTGGCCTTGGCGTACCGCTTCTTGTCGGCTCGAGTAAACTCGGACTTGGGCTTGCCTTGCAGATCGACAGGCACCCACGAGCGGTCGTCGTCATCAGCAGCATCGGTCGCCGGTCCACTAGGCTCGGCCGTGGTTCCAGCTTCGCTCTCGTCCGCCGCCTCCTCCTTGCGCGACCGCCGCTCGCGCAGCCGGCGCTCGTACTCGTCCTTGCCCAGAAAGTCGCGCTTGGCCTTGGCGTACCGCTTCTTGTCGGCACGGGTAAACTCGGACTTGGGCTTGCCTTGCAGATCGACAGGCACCCACGAGCGGTCGTCGTCATCAGCAGCATCGGTCGCCGGTCCACTAGGCTCGGCCGTGGTTCCAGCTTCGCTCTCGTCCGCCGCCTCCTCCTTGCGCGACCGCCGCTCGCGCAGCCGGCGCTCGTACTCGTCCTTGCCCAGAAAGTCGCGCTTAGCCTTGGCGTACCGCTTCTTGTCGGCACGGGTAAACTCGGACTTGGGCTTGCCTTGCAGATCGGCAGGCACCCACGAGCGGTCGTGGTCGTCACCATCGTCCTTGCCCTTCTCGTTCTCGACACTCTTTGGTGCTGCTGCTGGCGGCGTCTTGTTCTCCATGCCAGTGGCAGCGAGGCCGAGGTCCGACTCGAGCGACGACTGGCGCGATGACTGGCGCGACGACTGGCGAGAGTTGGAGCGCAGTTCCATAATCTTGGCAAATGCCTCGTCGCCGAGATGCTTGCGCTTCGCCTCGTTGTACGCCTTTCTCTCCTCACGGGAGAGCGAAGTGCGCGGCCGGTTGCGAAGGCCGTCAGGAACCCACGGGTCGCTCGAGGTATTTGCACCAAACCGCGGCGAGTGCGACGGCGAGAGCGGTGCCGAGTCAGGCAGGGCCAGTTTGCCGTCGTCGGTCGAGCGGGGCGCGCCGGGGCGGCGCTTGCGCTCCTTGAGCGCGAGGTATGCCTCGGTGCCCATGTATGCGCGCTTGGCCTTGTTGTACCGCTTCTTGTCCTCGCGAGTGTACTCAGCCTTGGGCTTGAGCCGCAGATTCTCCGGGAGCCACGACTTGTCGTCAGCGTGCTCGGAGGCAGTCACCGGCGGTGTCGGCTCGCTAGCGGACGGCATTGCCGCAGACGGCTCTTCAGCCTTGCCGCGTGCCTTGGCCTTGGCTGCCTGGTATGCCTCGGCACCAAGAAACGCGCGCTTGGCCTTGTTGTACCGCTTCTTGTCCTCGCGGGTGTACTCGGCCTTGGGCTTCTCGCGCAGGTCGGCAGGCACCCACGACCGGTCCTTCCCGCCGTCGGCCGGGAACGAAGACTTCTCTTTGCCCGGCGACGGCGCGTGCACGATGACCGGACCGGACATAGAGGTGGGCAGCTCCGGCAGCGGGCGCTTAGGCGAGCTCGGCGGGCGCGCAGGGTCGGCGGCGGCGACGGCGGTGGCCGCGCTGCCGGACTCGTTCGACGTCTTGGCCGCCTGGCGCATCTCGTTGTACACCTCTTGACCAAAGTAGTCGCGCTTGGCCCTGTTGTATCGCTTCTTGTCCTCGCGAGTAAACTCTGACTTGGGCTTGGTCCGCAGGTCGGCAGGCACCCACGAGCGGTCGGCTTTGGGGTCGGCTTTGGGGTCGGATGACGCGGGTAGGTCCGGCTTGGTCGGCGACGGCGGCAGGACGCGCGGCGACATTGAGAGCACACCGCCCGATTCACCGGTAGCCTTGACCGCCCGCAGGCGCTTGTACTCGGCCTCGCCGAGGAACGCGCGCTTGGCCTTGTTGTACCGCTTTTTGTCATCGCGGGTAAATTGGGACTTGGGCTTGTCGCGCAAGTCGAGCGGAATCCACGACCGATCCTTGGTGGCGTCGGGCACAATGAGAGCAGCAGGCGCAGACATGGCCGAGTTGGCGCCGGGATCCGAGTCTTCGGCGGCGGCGGCCTCGGCGGCTGCCGCCCGCAGCGCCTTGCGGCGCTTGTGCTCGGCATGCACCAGCGCCCGCTCCTCGGGCGTCATCGCATGAAGCTTGGCCTTCTTGTACCGGTGCTTTTCTTTCGGCGTCATTTCCGACACCGGCTTGCCGCGCAAGTCCTCGGGAATCCACGATCGGTCGCGCGACGTCGACATCTCTTCCAGAATTGACGACCGCTCGTGCGGCGCATGACTTCCGGACGACTCGGCCGGCGCGCGCGGCGCGACGTGGCGCGCGAACCGCGACCGCGCTGCTGCGCGCGCCTCGGACTCGAGTCGCGGGTGCAACCCGGGTTCGGCGCCGGCATCGGCCTGCACGCCACCATCGTCGAGCGCCTCGGCACGGACAGCCTCCAATGCCTCGGCTCGCGCTTTGCTGCGAGCGCGAGACTGATCTGCCCGCCGCTCTGCGTGACGTTGGGCCTTGCTGGACGATGCACGCTGCGCCTCTACCTGCTCGTCGTATGAGCGGGCAAAGTCAATGGCCTCGGGCCGGACGCCGGTCGACCGAGCTGCCGCCTGTCGGCACTGCGCACGCTCCATCGAGCTCAGCAGCGGCTTGGGCTTGGGCAGCTTGACCACGCCGGACTGTGACATGATCTCCTCGCGGACGAGAACAAACGCCTCGGCCCGCGCCCGACGCCGCAGCCGCGACTGCTCCATCCGCCGCGCAGCATGGCGCGCCAGCTTGCGCTGCATTTCGGAGCCAGACGCCACCGGAGGCACGCACTCGGCACCAGCATGCCGCAGCGCACGCCGCTCCGCATCGTTGTCGTTGTCCTTGCGCTCGGTGCTTTTGGCAATCCGGATCGGCCGCGAAGCCGGCTTGAGCGGGCTTGGCGCCGGCTCGCCGTCAAAGCCGGCCGAGTTCGACCGTGGCGTCGGGCCCTGCGGCGTGGGCATCTCGATCTCGATTGAGAGCTGCACGTCCATTTCGCTGTTGCTGCTCGCGGCAGCGTCGTCGTCATCAGAGAGCTCAGGTGACGAAGAAGCCGACGAAGAGTTGGCCTCGGGAACTGGCGAAGACGTCGGGCCTCCGGCCTCCAACGGCGGCGAGTGCGCCTCGTCTGCCGCGGCAGCCTTGCCCTCGCCGTCTTCTTCCGACGGCAGGACCTGCTCAGGCTCGACAAGTCCAGCAGCAACCGCCGCCCACTGCGCCATCATCATGTCTGTCTGCAGCACCATCGCCTCGTTCTCGTCCGACATCTCGCCGGCGGCGTCCCCACTCACCGCTTCGGACTCGCGGCGGGAGAGCACCTTGGTCGGCGTCGGCACTCGATCAAGGCTGTCCCCGTACAAGCCGAGTAGAGCCCCAACCAGAACCGCAGCACCCCATACCACACCCGCAGCACCCCATACCACACCCACCACAGTGCGTACCGCACCCGCCACACAACCTGTGAGTTTCACCTCTAGCTCTGGCTACCTCGTCGTGAAGGCACCGCCCAAAAAATGGCCTTCTTCCGCTGGCAAGCCGCCACCACCACCTCCCGCCGACCGGGCGAGGAGGCACAACGTACTTGCCAGACGCCAGCATGGCCTCCCACTTGGCGGCCTGCTTCATAGACGCCTCCTCGGCCAAAAGCCGAGCAGCGTCATCCCCACCAGGCTCTGACATGTGCAGGGGAGGGAGGGGAGAGGACAGTGGTGCAACGCAGTGGTGCGCTGCCACGACCACGACCGTGCCAAGGCAAACGTGTTGATCATGATCATGATCGGCCATGACGACCGCGTTGGCGATCGCGATCGGAGCTGGCAGCGCCACACCCATCTCTGCCGCCTCCCGCCATGCTCCGGACACGGACTGTTGTGAGCTCGCTGTCGGGCCTTCGCGCTGCTGCGGGAGCCTCCATGGCGATGCCTACCCGCACTGCATACACATGGGACCAGCGTGCCGAGGCTGAGCGCCTCCGCGTTGAGGAGGGCCGCGTACGTCGTCCTCTTCCTCGTCTCCCCTCCCCTTCCAACCCCCCAACCCCAACCCCCCCTACCGCACCACCTCCCACCCGTCGCAGAGACTTGCTCTGGTGGCTCGCCTCCCCCTCCCCCTCCCCCCTCTCGGCACGTTACTCACCATTTCATACTCTTCTGCGCTCTGGGGGGTGGCACTGCGCGGTATGATTGCAGCTCCATGAGGAGGCCGATGTGCTTGACGAGCCCATTATTTTCGACACCGACCCGTACATCACGCCCGGGCGGGCGCTCGGCGCGCTGGGGCTGGCCTTTGTGGGCATCGGCGCCTTTTACGGATTCTTGACCATCATCGATCCGTCGCAGTCAAACCCAGCCGTTCCGCGCGAGTTCCCCTTCAACGGCCTCCATGTCGAGCTCGGTGGTGATCCCGATGTCGTGCCGGCCACCGCTTCCGCCGATGCCGCCGACGAGTAAATGATCTTGTTCCCCCTCCCTCTCTCCTCTCCGCCGTCTGCCTTTACCCCGAGTAAGATGCCGACGACGAGCCGGTGACATCGTAGATGGTAACCTGGCGGGTGAGGCTGTACTTGGCAGCGCCCCGCCGCGATGGAATGCGCTCAAAGACGATGAGGATCGAGTCTCCGGGGCTGAGCTCGTGGTGCAGCTGCTCACGCTTAACTCGCTTGACTCGGGTGCGAACCTTACCAGCCCTCTTCTTGAGAGCGGCACGCCGTTTCTTGGCTTTGCGCTTCCCGATTTTCAGCCGGAGCCGGGCCTGGTCTGCAGCCGGGCCCTTGAGGGCGAGGAGCGACGGTGAGTCCGAGTTCGACTCGGAGGCTGACCACGAGGTTGGCGACGCAATGGACGATGCCGACTGTGAGGGCGCCGAGGATGACGGTTCGGGCGTCTCGCCGACAGCGCGGATACGCATGTTGGTCAGCTTGACCTCGAGCGTCTCGACGAGTGCTTTGGAGTCTTCGAGGTTGCGGACGACCATGACAAAGTAGTCGTTGTTCTTCCACTCGTAGCGGAACACATTGCCTGCACCCTGCTGGGCGTAGTTGATCTTGCGCCCGTGCTTGATGGCGAGCCGGCGGAGCTTGGACGAGCTGAGGGCTGACGCCAGGCGCGACGATGGCCCACGGGCCTTGGCTCGCTTCCGGGCCTTGCGCAGCCGCGCGATCTCGGCTGCTGCCGAGTCATGTTCGGACGACGACGACGAGCGCAGAGTGCGAGCGCCGGTACGGGCACGCCGGCCGCGACGGAGCTTCCGGCTCGGGGTGGCGCGCGACAATTCAAGGGCGCGGCGCGGCTTGGCACGTATAAGCGCCTTGGCTGCGCGCGCAAAGTCTGCACCCGCGGCTGGCACTTTGGCCTTTTTCCGGGCCTTGCGATCCTCAAGTTTGCTGGCCTTGATCTTGTACGCCGCCGGCTTGCGCTTGGCGACGCGCGGGAGCGGGACAAGCACAAGCCGCAGCTGCCCGCCGCGCGGCGAGAGGTGGACGCTGAACGAGTGGACGTGGCGCACGTTGGATCCGCGGCGGACCACTGTGAGCATGTCGGGCTCCTCGGCAACAGCATAGTTGGTCATGTCGAGCGAGACCTTGCCATGGATGGCGACCGAGCGCGACGGGTTGCTAAAGACAAGCGCTCGGCCAAGAGCGCCTGGCAGCGGCACGTCGTGGACAATGACATTGTGGCTGTTGCCCTTCAGCGTCCGCCCGTCCTTTGCGTGCGCCGCCAGGTGGGCGGCGACGGTAGGCGCGACGAGGCCGTGCCAGCCAAAGCTGTCGACGTCGCGGAGCTCGATTTCGGCGTCGATGGCTGGCGACGTGTAGAGCGCGAGCGTGACCGGGTTGGAGCTCGCCGAGTTTGTCATGGCAAGGAGCGCATATTGGCCGTACCCGGTGATGTCGTAGAGCGCGTCAGTGCGGCCGCGCGACGAGCTCCACTCGCCCCACGGCGAGCGGGCCTGCTCGAGCCATTCACCAGAGGCGAGATCGAGGACCACAAGATCGGCTGGTGAGCTCTTGGTTATGAGTGAGAGCCAAAGCGTGCCGGATGGGACGGACCGGGTCTCGCTAGGCGCGAGGTGAATGTTGGGCCTGACGGTGATGAGCGCACCGACGGCATACATGTCCTCGCCAAGAACCCGCTGGTTCGTAGTGGCTAGCGAGGTGAGACTCCACTTGGGCGCAGCAAAGCTGGCGGTGACAGAGTCAAAGACCTTGACAAAGTCGTCGATGGCCATCCACAGCGCACAGCCGTCGTCGTTCCATGAGCCAGCAGTGAGTTGCGACTCGGACTCGATGGAGGCAGACTCAGAGGCCGATTCGGCCGCGCCATGGGCGGCGCGAGCGAGCTGGTCCTCGAGCCGCGATGACCAAAACGCCCAGTCTGGCGACCATGCGCCGGTCCACGACGCGGCGCCGTCGGGGTTGGCAAGCAGAACGAGAGGTGTGGCCTTGCGGGAGCCCGGGCGGGTGATTCGAGCCGTACGCAGGACGGTGTACCGCGACGAGGCAACGAGGCCGCGGGTTGGGTGCTTAACAAAGGCAGTGAGTGGTACATGGGCGTCGGACATGAGGGCGAGGGCGGCGAAGACTGCGTGCGGCGCGAGGCCAGCGCCCAACGCGAGCGACTTGGCCGGCGCACCGGTGAGGACCGGCCAGATCTCGAGCGGCGACGCGATGGCCATGGCGGCATACGAGCCCATGGCCTTGGCAACCATCTTTTCAAAGACCAGCGCCCACGAGCCCGGTGGGCGGCGCGAGGCCCGGCCGAGCACAGTGTTGACCCCGAGCGGGATGTTGGTGCTCGAGCGGACAACGACCGGGAACCAGCTGTCAACGCCGAGGCTGCGGGCCATGCCGCCGACGGCGAGCTGGCCGTAGACTCGGCCATCGGCAAAAGAGGCGTCGTGCTCGACGACGCTCTGCAGCAGCGCTGGAGAGGCAGCCGCGGTAGCTTGCAGGACTGCAGCCATGCCGTCGCACGGAAGCAGCGAGCGCGGCTTTCGGCGGCGGCTCATGCTAGTCAGCTGAACATGGGCAGGATGTGGCGCCCGTGGAAAGACCTCCATATCGGCGCGGCCGATCTGACGCCACTCCACCCGAGATGCCTTTTGCCATGCCCCGAGGATGCCGAGTGCAGCCGAGCCGTGGGCAAACTCGTCGTCTTCCCATGAGCACTGCAGCGACGATCCGAGATCCGACTCGGATCGGGAGCCCCCCCGTGACCTCTCCGCAACACGTGTGGCCCCAGCTGTAGTCTGCCTGCCGATGTTGACATGTCCTTTGCCCACAGCCCTTCGCCTCGTTCTGCCAGAGTCCGAGTCGAAGTCGGAGGAGTACGGCGAACGCGAGTCGGAGGAGCACGACGACGAGGACTGTGTCGAGGACGACGTCGCTCTGCGCTTCTTCCTCGACATACGCCAGGCGTGCCGGTGAGCTCGCGAGCAGGCAGTCGAGTCTACTGACTAGTGGTAGTGTGCCAGTGGCCTAGGGCGAGTCGGCCGCGCCTTGACACCATTGCTCTGCCCGAGAGCAGCCAAAGACTACGATCTTCCAGTGCCGGCGGTGCGATACTTGCCACGCACTTGGATCCTCCCACGATGCTACTGCTGTTGTGCATGGTGCTCGCAGCAGGCCGTACCCTGTCTCTCAAGCCGCTCACCAACCATGGGGAGCCACAAAACCGTCTGCATCAGTCCAAGGCCAACCAGCCTCCAATCATTTTGTTCGTTGGCCTCAACTGTTCCCTGGAGCCAAAAGGATGGTTTGGTTTGGCTCACGATGATCATGGTATTTGCCATGAACAGAGTGATCGGTACAAACGTGCTCCTCTTGACAGACCTCCTCCTTGCTCGTCGACCTGCGGGTGAGTACGGACGACACACAACTCTCCGAAGCGGAGCAAGCGGAGAGAAAGTTAGAAGAGTATGTTACCGAATAAGTAGAGTGTACCTCATCCTCTCTATGCGCATGACCTTGACTATGGGCCTTCCGGCGAGTAGCGAGCTGGCCTTTGCCAATATTTGCGACTTCCAACGGACTTCAGCAGACAGAGCTCGTCAAGGGGCACGAGCGAGGCCTTGGCGAGGTGTGCCTGCCGAGAGAAGAGGGAACATACATGGGTGTACAGAATCACTGGAGGAGCGAACCATATGTGTGTGTGGATGTGTGCGTGTGTGTGGTTGGATTACTTCTGCCGCTGCAGTGGGGGGTGGGGCGTCAAAAGACAAGCCGAGCAACGAGCCGAGCGAGACGCCAGAGTCGCAGTCGGATGTGCGTGGGAGCGGAAAGAGCAAGAGCAAGAGCAAGAGCAAGAGCAAGGGCAAGGAGTCTGTGAAGAGCTCGATCAAGACAGGCAAGAGCAAGGGCAAGGGCAAGGGCAAAGGAAAGGGCAAGGGCGGCAGTGGAGGCAAGAAGAAGGAGGACGACTACAAGCTCGAGACTTTTGTGCACGAGGACGGGACGACTTATCAGGTGTGCGTGGCGCGTGGTGGGGATCGGTACTACCTGGACCCGGCCAAGGACGACTGGGAGCCGTTCCCGAAGGAGTGGCTCAAGCGTGGCAAGTTCCAAGAGTTCCAAAAGGTGGTGTTTGTGACGTGGACCGATGTGGCGACAGGCATGGAGTATCTGACGTTTGAGGACTCGGGCGTGCGGTACTACTGCGACTTTCAGCTTGGCGAGTGGGTTCAGTTCCCGGAAGAGTGGGAGGATGCGCGGAAGGGCACGTTTGGCGGCGAGGTTGATCCGGACGAGTGGGCACAGAAGCATGAGCCGTCGGCGGTCGGCGGCTCGCAGTCTGTTGAGGCGCAGGTCTCGACGTACGAGGCGCCCACGGGCGAGGTATACACCACGTACATGGGCGAGGAGGTGACCCAAGTGTGGTACTACCTCGACGATGCTGAGCTCAAGTGGAAAAAGATGCCGCCGTCATGGGTTCGCGACATGAAGGAGAAGGCCGGCATTCCGCTCGAAGAGCACGAGCAGCAGATGCTGGGTGGGGCGGTGGAACAGGGCGACGCGGTGGAGCAGCTCGAGAAGGAGGTCCGCAACCTCAAGACCAAGCTCAAGCTCGCCCAGAAGCGTGCCAAGCGGGTGAAGGAGGTCGAGACCATCCGCGACACGCTCAAGGAGGAGCACGACCGGACCGAGACCAAGTTTGAGGAGATCATGGCCTCAAACCGGCAGCTGTCCAAGGAGAAGCTCGACCTTAAGAAGAAGGTCCGTGAGCTGACCAAGAACAACCGCCGGCTCAAGAAGGACCTCGACGACGCGGCCAAGAACGTCAAGATCGAATCCAAGCTCCGGGCATCGGCCGATACCGAGGAGCTGCTAGAGCGCAAGGATGCCGAGATTGCCAAGCTCAAGGCCAAGAACGCTGAGATGTCGTCGGCGCTCAACGCGTACTCGGAGGCACAGAACTCGGTCCGTGTTGTCGGCTCGGCCATCGGCTCGCTCGACGACCAGGTCGATGCCCTTCGCAAGGAGGCCAAGGCGCTCCGTAAGGCGCTCATCGAGCAGCAGCAAGAGTTTGTGGCCATCATGGCCGACATCTCGTCGGCGCTCGATGCCAAGCTGGAGGACACCACCCGCGCCATCCAGGAGTATCAGTCCAAGTACCGGGCCGAGTCGCTCAAGCGGAAGCTCCTCTACAACCAGCTGCAGGAGCTCCGCGGCAACATTCGCGTCTACTGCCGTGCCCGTGGCCTCCTTCCCAAGGAGGTCCAGGCCGGCTTCCGCGAGTGCACCAGCTTCCCCGGCGAGGGCGAGGTCTCCATCACTTCGGACGACGGCAAGGTTAAGGCCTTTGAGTTTGACTCGGTCTTTGGACCGGGGGCGACCCAGGACGAGGTCTTTGAGGACATGGAGCCGCTTATCCTCTCGGCCATCGACGGCTACAACGTTTGCGTCTTTGCCTACGGCCAGACCGGTGCTGGTAAGACCTTTACCATGATGGGCCCCAAGAACAACCGCGGTGTCAACTTCCGCGCCCTTGACAAGCTCTTCCGCTCCACCGATTCGGACTCGGACGCAGACTATGAGATCCTCGTCTCGTACCTCGAGATCTACAACGAGGAGATTCGTGACCTGCTCAACCCGCAGCAGTCCGAAAAGGGCTGGGGCAAGTCGGGCTCGTCGTCCAAGAAGCTCGACATCCGCCGTGGCCCGCACGGTATGGAAGTGCCGGACATCACCCTCGAACCCGTCGCCTCGACCCAAGACGTCATGGCCATCATGGCCAAGGGCGACAAGGCACGGTCAGTCACGGCCACGGCCATGAACGACGTCTCGTCGCGCTCGCACTCGATCATGCAGGTCCGCATCACCTCGACGAACCGCATCTCGGGCGCAAAGGCCTTTGGCAAGCTCACACTCGTCGATCTTGCCGGTTCAGAGCGCGTCGGCAAGTCCAAGGCCACCGGCCAGGCCCTTGCTGAGGCCGCCGCCATCAACAAGTCGCTCTCTGCCCTCGGCAACTGCATTTCCGCCATCTCCTCCGGCAAACCGCACGTGCCCTACCGCGACTCTAAGCTCACCTACCTGCTGCAGGATTCGATCGGCGGTGACTCTAAGACCCTCCTCTTTGCCAACATCAATCCGGCCTCGGAGCACTTTACCGAGACCGTCTGCACCCTCCAGTTTGCCACACGCGTCCGCTCTGTCGTCCTCGGCCCGGCCTCCAGGAACTCCACAGGCAGCGGGCCGAAGGTCCGCGGTGCTGGTGGCCTCGTCCCGAAGCTCCCCGATGGACGTGCTGTCTCGGTCTCGATGCCGCCCAAGGCCTAGCGCCTAGCTACAGAGTAACACGGAGAATCTTGTCTCGTCTATCACCTTTATGGCCGTGGCCCGATGGCCTGCTGCGCTCCGCTCCGCCTCGCCGCCGCTGCTCTCGACACCGAGACAGTAGATTTGACCTGCCCACTGCACACCTCACCCTCTCCCCCGCCCTCCTCCCTCCCCTCCACCCCTCCACCCCCCTACCAGGTATGTCCACCCCCCCCACTCAGCCCAACCACCCCCTTTCCCTACCCCACCCCCACCCCCCGCTCCGCTACACCCCCGTGTAGCAGTGACTGTCCCCAGCCCGCCAAAAAGGGCGCCAATGGCCATTTCGACAACCTCCAGCAGCCCCCCCCCCCCCCCCCCCCTCCGCACCACCCATGCACCCCCCTCCCCTGGACCACTGCATGCCCCCTTTCCATCCCCCCCCCTCCCCTACCCCTTCCTCATCTCCCCTCCCCTCCCTCCATCGCCACCACCCTCACCGTCACCCCACCTTCCCCCCTTCCCCCCCCTCCTCCCCCTCCCCACACAATGCGTCTCGCTGTCACTCGGCGGCAAACCCCCGCCGGGTGTTTGTGCTTTCTACTGGCATTTGGGCGCCAACGCAAACATGGCCCCGCCCCACAACGCAGGCTCTCCTGAATACCTCCTTCCATACACAACAAGTCAGCTCGATGTCGCGTGGAAAGAAGGCTACCGCCTCGACTCGTGCCGTCAAGAAGAATGCCACTGGTGGCCATTCTGGACAGGCCACGCCCGTGGGCTCGGCAGCGTCAAAGTCGGCCAAGAGCTCAAAGTCAAAGTCGTCGACGAGCAAGCCATCAAGCAGGCCGACGTCGGCCGCAGGCAAGTCGTCCGAGTCGCGCAAGGAAAAGTCGCTGGGTAAGCTTTGCTCGCGTTTTGTCTCGATGTGCGAGGAGCTCGACTCGGACATCGTCGAGCTGCTTGAGGCGACCAAGACGCTGGGTGTCGAGCGCCGGCGCATCTACGACGTTGTCAATGTACTCGAGGCCCTGACCGTCATTGAGCGACTCGGCAAGGCACAGTACTACTTTCACGGCATGTCCGCCCTCCGCGGCCTTGTCGAGCGGCTCAAGATCGAGATCAACGCCGGGTACTGGGTTGGCATCGTCCCGCCGGCCCTCCGCCCACCGCCTGGGCCTTCGGGTAAGCAGGCCGAGCCGCGCAAGCTCCGCCTCCTCTCGCAGCTCACCCGCCAGTTCCTCAAGTTTGTTGTTGCCTCCTCGGACCATTCCATCAGGCTCGAGGCCGCCGCCGATCAGCTGCTCCGGATGGAGGGCTGCGACGAGACCATGGCGCGCGAGCGCCGCAATAAGCTCCGCCGTATGTACGACATTGCCAACGTGCTCGAAGCTCTTGGCCTCGTCAAGAAATCGTTCCGCGGCGGCTCCTCGGCCCGCAAGATGTACACTTGGGCCTCGTTTGAACTCGCCGACATTGGCCCTCCCCTCGACATCGACGCCGGCCTGGCCGCGGTCATCGAGGGTGTGGCCGGCGCCGCCCGCATGCCGCCGTCCGCCACCCTCCCCAAGATCTCGCCGGCGCTCCGCGGCGTCACCCCGCGTTCGCGCTCTGCGCGCGAAAACACCTCGTTTGTGCCTATCGGCGGCACTCCGCCGGTCACCTCGCCGTCCTCGCCCTCGCTGCCAGAGGTCGAAACTGGCTCGACCATGTCGTACCATGCCCTGCTCTCGCTCATGGGCTCCAAGTCAGCACCGGCAGCCACCGAGTCGCAACCTCCACAGGCCGGCGGCATCAACCCCGGCCCCAGCCTCGCGCGTACTCTCGAGTCGGCGCACTACCTCGCCCGCGTCATGCGCGTTATGAACGCCGCCTCGCTCGAGGTTCCCGCCATGCTTAAGACCTACGTCGACCGAGTCCTCGACGCCCAGACCGAGCTGAACATGGCGTGCGTCGAGCCGTTCTCCGTCCCGGTCCCGGTCCCGAACACGCTGTCCACTGCTGCGCCGACACCTGCGCCTGCGCCTGCACCTGCACCTGCACCTGCACCTGCTGCCGCATCCGCGCCCGCGCCCGCGCCCGCGCCCGCGCCTGTATCTGGTACTCCGCCAGCCTCGCAGCCGACCAAGGTCATCGTTGCAGCTGGCACCCCGGCGGCCCGCCGCCCGGCGGCGCAGGTGGCGGCCTCGTCATCCTCGGCCTTTTCTCCGTTTACCAACTCTGCGCCGGAAGCTGCGTCCGCCCCCACAACCGCTCCGCGCCGCGTTGCCCGCTCCTTGGACACCACGCCCGCCAACGAGCCATCGCCAGCCGTCGCTCCGGCGGTGGCGACCGCGCCCACCTCGCCAGCAGCGACCGCAGTTCCTGCGGCCTCGCCGGCGGCGCGGTCGGCGTCCGCCACGCCCTCGCGCAAGCGCCCGCGTTCGGCCCAGGCGACAGTCGCCAGCGAAGGCGCCGGCTCGCCGCACGACCTGCTCCCCGGCTCGCCGCATACACCACCCAACAAGCGCCAGCGGATGCTCGAGGCGCCTGCATTTACCAGCAGCCCCTCATCGTACGAGGCCGGCACTGGCCCACAGGCCTTCCGCTCACCCACCGCCGCCGGATCGACCACCCCGCGGAGCCTCTCCTTCTCGCGCGTCGACGTCCTCACCACCACACCTGTCAAGCCGCACGACCCGTCCATCTTTGACGAAGTCGAGGTCCTCGAGGTTGCCTTTGATCCGTAGCCGCTGCTAAATACCGGCTGTAATCTGCCCCCCGCCTCACCGGCCGCCAGCACCGCTCTCCGAGCCGGCAAAGCCCTTAGCCACCAGGAACATCTCCCTGCTCTCGGACCGTGACGCCTTGGGCTTGACCAGCACCACCTTGGCAAACAACTCGCGCGCCTCGTCCAGCGCCGCGCGTTCCATCCCGTTGCGGAAGATCTTGGCCACCATGCTGCCGCCACGAACAAGGACCGCATCAGCGAGCGCCAGCGCCGCCTCGAACAGAGCCTCGGCTCGGGCCCGATCCGTTCCGCGATGCCCGGTTGCCGCCGGCGCCATGTCCGATGCCACCACGTCAAAGACACCCAGCTCGTCCAGCTCGAGCTCTTCCATCACCATCGAATGATGGACGTGTGCAAGGCCAGAGCTCTGGAGCCACGCCACAACCTGCGGACTCATCGCGCCCGGGTCGACGGTCACCAGCTCGGCTGCCGGTGAGCCACGGACGAGCGCATCGCCGATCTCGCGAGTCCACGATCCAGGTGCGGCACCGAGCTCCAGCACCCGCTTGACGCCGGGGGTAACGATCTTGTGCTTGGCGTCGAGTTCCGACCACTTGAACGCCGCCCGCGAGACCTTGCCTTGTGCCCGGGCCTTGCGCACGTACTGGTCGTCGGCCTGCCGCCGCCGCCACGACGACGACGACGACGCCCGCGCCAGTCGCACCTGTGCCGCATACAGACAGCGGAGCGCATGAAGCATGTGAGGAAAAGTAACGTGCGCGTGCTACCGGTGTGCGTGTACTCGCTGTACGAGGAGTGTGACTGTAGCCGCAGCTACAGCTGCCGACAAAGTCGGGTGAGCGGCGCGTCGTCCGAGTCTGAGTCCGAGGCGGTGGCTCCGGCCGGCGCGAGAGGCGCTGGCGGATCGACGTCAGACTCGGGATCGAGGTTGATGACGATGGGCGGCGGCGAGGTGAAGACTGACGGCGAAAGGTCGGCAAAGAGCTCCGAGTGGCTCCGCCGCGGAGCTGTTGTTGTCGGAGCAGGTGTTGCCCGCGACCGCGCCCTAGCCCGGAGCGGCGACGGCGTCGGCGGCAGCGGCGAGCTTAGCAGGTCGCGCTCCTCGGCGAGCTCCAGCTGTGAGCTGATCCGTGCAGCGGTGCTTGCAATCTCGACGGCTGTTGTGCGCGGGGACGGCAGAATGCGCGGCGAGAGCGGAAGGCGCGGCGGCGGAGTTGGCGCCGCTGGCGTTGGCGGGGGAGTCGGCGACGATCTCACCACTACCGGTGAACGCAAACGCCGCATTGGCGCCGGCGGAAGCGGATCTGCCGGAGCCACGGTACTCTCAGCATGGTCAAGACCTGCCACCCTCTCCGCGAGAATGTCGACGCCAGGTATACCCTCGCGGGGTACGTTGGTCTCGGCCATCCGCCGCCAGCTCGCCGCCAGGCTCGGTTCGAGACTACCGGCTGCGACGGCGGTGGCGTTGTACAGCGATGGCAGATGCCATGGAGCCGCACGTCGTGCGAGCGTGAAATGCCGCCGAGCAAGCGACACTTCGCCCCCTCCCCAAGCCACGAGGCCGAGGTGATTGTGAGCAAGGGCGGCGGCCCAGTTGGTGGCGGCAGCGATGGGGGCATCCGGCCGCGGTCCCCGCCCGGGCGCCGGCGCTTCCTGCAGCACTTGCAGCGCCGCGGCAACCGTGGATCGCGCATCGCCTCGCGCCCACGCTTCCGCCATTTGGGCAGGAGCAGAACGGGGCGCGCGTCGAGGGAGCCATGCCTCGCTCAACGGGCGGATGACGAGCGCATTCGTGCGCCACTCGCTGCCCAAGTGACCGCCGCCATCGCTGTTGGCGTCGGCGGCGCCACTGGGCGAAGCGAGAGCACGGGCCTCGACCGCGAGTGCTGCGTAGAAACCGACCACATGGGCAAGAGCCGGATCAGCAGCCGCGGCCTTTTGCGCTGCAGCAGCGAGAGTCTGAAGTGCGGGCGCCAGGAGCGTGGCCTTACGCAAAGTGCGCGGGAGGCGGGCGAGGATACAAAGGATGTTGTGGACAAGCACTGGAGCAAGGAGAATAGAGTTGTGGCAATCTGCAGCCTCAAGCATGCTCAGTGCGCGCTGGGCTGCATGGAGCGCGGTGTGCGGCCTATCGACCCTCAGCGCGGCTGCCGACGCGTTGGCGTAGGCCTCGACCATCGCCTGCGCATCGGTGCCAGGGCTGTCGACGGCACGAAGGTACGCACCGAGCGCAGCGTCCCACTCATGGCGAGCGAGCGCAGCGCGACCTTCGGCGAGCCAGGCCTGCGGGGTGATGAGCACACCAGCCGTCGGCCGCTGGCGCGCCATCGCGGCGACGCGGGCGGCGACCGGCTGCAGCGCATCCACCGACGCACTCAACGAGGAGACGTTGCTATGGAGTGCAGCGAGGAGTGCCGTGTCACGGCGTAGGTGACCGAGCAGCGCAAGCGCCTGCGCAGCAAGCACAAGCGCGGCATCGTCGGTATGGAGCTCACAGTGGCCGGTCCATGCCCCAAGTCCAGCACGCTCGAGAACGACAGCGACAGTCCACTCGAGACTTGCCTGGTTCGGATCTGGCACAGCACGTAGCGCCGCAATGCGCAATGCTGCCCAGCTGTCGAGTATCTCCAGAGCATCTGCATCGCGTCCGGCTCTAGCCTGGGATGACGCGGCGGCGTAGACCGCAGCCAGCACCGCGAGCGCCGAGTACGGCGAGCACGCCTTGTCCAGCAGCATTGCGGACCGCAACAGCGAGAGAAGCGAGTCAAGATCGTGCCGCAGCTCGGCGGCCTTGTCTCCACCGGCGCGGCTAGCGGATAGTCGAACGAGCAGGTCGTAGGCAGCCAGATGGAGGGATCGGGGGCGCGGCAGCGCGTCCAGAAGCGGCGGGAGCGACGGCAGGGCCGAACACCACTGCGGAGTCAGAGCAATGAGCAGCAGCGCCTCGTGCGCCTCGTCGCCATCAAGCAGCTCGGGCAGATACGGCTCCCAGGCAGCAACGCCGAGGTGGTCCGCCAGCAGGGCATCGGCAGATTCACGACCTTTTCCGGACGGCGAGCCGACGACCGGCTCGTCCTCGTCCGACTCTGACGCGGGCACAAAGGCACGAGAGGCGGTGCGACAGAGGTCGGGAGGCACACTGCCAAGTCCACTGCTTCCGTGTCTCGCGGGCGTGACTTGTGCCCGGGCATGCAAGGCGCTGGCCACCACGCCCACCAGAGGCTGGGCCCTCGTCGGAGGCACGACAGCAGTGGTAGCCGCGAGGGCCGCCAAGAAGCGTGCTGTGGCTGGAGACGATGGTCGCAGCCATGTGCTTACCACCTGCATGGTGGAGGGGTGAGGGTCAGATTTGTAGAGTGTGTGGAGTGTATGTGCGTGTGTGTGTGTGTGTGTGTGTTTGTGGTGGTGGTGGTGGTGTTGGTGGTCGTGCCTGCCTTGGTCTGGGCTCTGGGGAAGGGGGGAGGGAGGGGCGGGTTCGGATCGGATGGGACCATATGTGGGCAAGGGATTTCCACAAGAATACACATGTGCAGACGTGCTGCGGTCATGATGGGGAAGCGTGCGATGGCCGTGACCTGTCCGTGCACGCAGTTGGGCACGAGTGAGGACGCCTGGTCACCGTGGCGGCATAGCCACTCCACTCGACGACATGATGGCAAAGGCGCAGAGGGGCAAGTGTTCAAGCGTGGTATGCGTGGTACTGGTAATGGTGGCGGCGGTGGCTGTGCTGGTGTGTGATGGTGCGGCCCAGGACGATTCGGGTTATGTGCTGGAGGCTCCCGAGTGCTCGGCGCCGTTTGCGTTTGGGACGGCGGCAACGACGGCGCCGTTTGTGGTGTCGTCAGGTGCGAGGCAGGCGCCTGTACACAGGACTGTGGCAAAGGTGTGTCATCTGACCGGCGATGGCTACGCCGGACTGTTCTTCGAGTACACAGCCCAGGACTCGTACATCTACAACCCGTTTACCGAGTGCGACGATCACCTGTACGAGTACGACGCGGTGGAGGTGTTCATCGCGCCTGGGCTAGGCTACCCGGCGCAGGCGCCGCAGCACTACGTCGAGATTGAGGTCTCGCCCAAGGGCGTGCTCTTCGAGTCACACATTACCAATCCGGACGACGACTGCGCCGGTATGACTGGGGATCTGATGGCGTGCAACGCGACGGCGATCGAGGCGCGGGCGCGGGTGACGCCCGACGGGTGGACGGCGGCGGTGTACGTGCCGTATGTAACCGTGGCGCCAGGAGCTCATCCGCCGCCATCAGCGTGGCACCTCAACATGTTCCGCATCGATGTTGTCTCGCCGTCGGCTGGCGAGCAGTTTCTGGCCTGGTCGCCGACGTACAAGTCGCCGCCGTGCTTCCATGTCCCGTCGGCGTTTGGCAAGGTGGTGCTGGTGTGAGGCACTCACTAACCGCGGGCGCGGGTCGACGGCGGGTTGATAAACGGCACCCAGTGAAGGGCCTCGCGGTCGATGACCGGCGGCATGCGCGGCTTGCCGTTCTTGTACAGGTACTTGTTGATGAGCGACGGTGGGGCGTAGAGCTCGCGGGTCGACGACGCCGAGATGACCCCGATCAGCTGCAGGGTCTTGACAATGTCCTCGGCCTTGATGCACGTCTCCTTCTCCATGGAGCGGATAGAGATCTTGTCGAGGTCGGTGTCTTTGAGCAGGACGAGCAGCGACTTGGACCAGTACGAGCGGTATGAGAGGAGGCCGAGGTCCGAGAGCGGTGTCTCGGGCCCACCCGGCTGGTGCTCAACCTTGGAGAGCTCGTAGGAAAAGGCGATCATGAGCATGCCGTAGCCCTTGCGCTGGTAGCACGGCAGGGTCATGATGCACGCCACGTTGTTGTTGGTGGACGAGATCTTTTCCTTGGAAAAGTAGCCGACCATGTGGTAGCCACGGTCGGAGACCTCGCAGAGGACGTAAAAGAGGAACGGATCGACGTCGTAGAAGAGAGTCTTGTGGTCGAGAAAAAGCTTGGAGATGAGGCAGAGGTTCTGGCAGTACGCCTTTTCGACGCATCCGTCGACCTCGAAGAAAGCCACCCCGTCCTTGCGGTAAATCTCCATGCCTGGCGGGTGGCGTAGCGTGCACTTGCGCTGGTGCCGGCGGAGCTGGTGGTGCGACGAGTTGTACTGCAGGCAGAACTCGCAGAGCCAGATCTTCTTGTCGCGACAGACTTCGGCCGGGTACGGCGAGTAGTACCAGGTCTCGACCTCAAACTTACCGTAAACAATCGTGTTGATGTTCTTGACCAGGTTGGCGTGGGTTGTGTCTGCCGATGCCAGCGAGCCGGACACGTGGTGCTTGTCCTCCGAGTCGTCAGCCTTGGAGCCCGAGCCCTTGGCCTTGGTCTTCTTGCGCGAGGCCTTGGACTTCTTGGTCGACGCGCCCTCGTTGTCGTCCTCCACCTCCATGTCGGTCACGTCGCCGCTGCCGTCGCCGTCGTCCTTGCTCGACGCGCCGCGGCGGCCGCGCGATGCCGACTTGCGGCCGCCTTTGCCCTTGCGGCTGCCCTTGCCCTTGCTAGCCTTGGACTTGCTCGCCTTGGACTTGCTCGCCTTGGTGGCCTTCTTGGACGACCCGCCGTGGCCACTACCGCCCTCGGGCTCCGGGTAGGAGATGTTGTCGAGGTCCAGCTCCTTGGCCGTCACCCATGTATCCAGCCGCTTGTTGTAGTCGATAAAGTGGACGTAGTACTGCCCATTCTCAATCTCCAGCACCTCGGCCAAGACCTGCTGCTGCTCCAGGCCGCACCATGCCGGCAGCCGGGCGCCCACACGGACACCGTGCTCGTCCATGGGCGGTGGCGGTGGTGTAGCCTTGCGCTCCTTGCGCGGCATCTTGCACTCTCACTATATACGTGTGTATGTATGTATGTATGTGTGTGTGTGTGTGTGTGTGTGTGTGTGTGTGTGTGTGTGCTGTGTGTTGTGAGACAGAGCCGGAAGGGGGAGTGAGGGGGAGTGGTGTGGTTGTGGGCGTGGTTGTGGCTGTCCTCGTAGGTGTTTGCCTCTTGGCGCTTGCGCCACCGAGTCGCCCTCTGCTGCCCCCCTCCCCCCTCCCCTCCCCCCCCCCCCCCTCCGCTCGTTGCGACGCGCTGCACGATTGGCACGTACTTTGCGCGCCGCCACATGCTTCTCGCTCGCAACACTGCATCATGATCCTCGTTTCCCTGGCCGATCTTCGTGTGCCTCTCCCTCGACGGCATTCCGAGGAGTCTCCACCACCAGCTCCTGCGCGTGGGACGCCAGGCCACGACGCCTCGGTTCACGCCTACACCACGCCCACACCACCCATACTCACTCCCCACTCCACCTGCTCCACAACAGGACAAGGGGGCTTCCCACCGCATAGACCACGTCGACCGCACACTCGTACTCGTACTCGTCGGACAGCGGAGAAATGGAGGTGGAGCTGGCTGGAGAGACACGCGACTCGACTGCGCTGCTGTCCGAGAAGGGCAAGGGCAAGGGCAAGGGCAATGGCCGAGGCCCTCAGGAGGATGGCGGTGTGGTGGCTCGAGAGAGCGGCGGCGGATGGATGATGGCCCACCGGCGATGGCTGATCGTGGCGGTGGCGGTGGTGCTGGTCCTGGGCGCGAGCGCGGTGGGCGTGGGCGTGGCGGTGGCTCATGCCCGCAACAAGACCAGCTCGGCCGATCCGGCCGATGG
Source organism: Thecamonas trahens ATCC 50062 (assembly GCF_000142905.1). Classification (NCBI taxonomy): domain Eukaryota; order Apusomonadida; family Apusomonadidae; genus Thecamonas; species Thecamonas trahens. The sequence continues at coordinate 132,320 of NW_013657662.1, forward strand.
AGGCTCTGGTGAGCATGTGGTCATCCTTGTCTCGCTCGATGGCTTCCGGCCAGACTATTTTACGTCGCAGAGGGTGCCCACTCCCGGGCTGGACGCGCTGCGGGCGGATGGCGTGCTTGCTGAAGGCATGATCCCACAGTTCCCCTCGCTCACCTTTCCCAACCACTACTCCGTGGTCACCGGCCTGCATCCCGAGTCGCACGGCATTCTGGAGAATGACATGTACGATCCGGACCTCAACGCTACCTTTCGCATCTCGAACTACGCGGCCGTCTCCAACGGCGCATGGTGGGGCGGTGAGCCGATCTGGGTCACGGCCATCAAAGTTGGCTACAGGGCCGGTGTGTACTTCTGGCCCGGCTCCGAGGCGCCCATCCAGGGCGTCCGCCCGGACTACTACTACCGCTACAACTCGTCGGTTCCCTACCCGGAGCGGGTCGAGACGCTTCTGGGCTGGCTCGCCCAGCCGCCCGCTACCCGCCCCCGGTTCATGGGCCTCTACATGTCGGCAGTCGACACGGCCGGCCATTACTACGGCCCGGACTCTTCACAGGTTGACGCAGCCATCGTTCGCGTTGACGCCGCCCTACACCAGCTTCGCGAAGGCGTTGCCCGGCTCGGCCTCCTCTCCAAGGTCAACATCGTTGTCCTCGCCGACCACGGCATGACAGAGGTCTCGTCGTCGCGCGGCCTCGCGCTCGACAACTACGTCAACGTCATCGACACGCCGGCGCACCCTGTCGACGAGCAGCTGGCGAGCGATGCCGCCGTGCCCACGGTCCGTGGCCACCTGCTCAACCTCTCACCGGTCCTCCAGTTCTGGCCGGACACACCGGCCGATGGTGACGCCTTTTTTGATGCACTCGTCACCGCCTCGCCGCACCTCACCGTCCTCCGCAAGTCGCAGATCCCGCGCTCGTACTTTTCGCCGACAACATCCGCATCCCGCCTATTGTCGCCTTTTCGTCACTCGGCTGGAAGCTCGTCCGCACAAACGCATCAATCGCCAACATCGGCGGCGGCGCCCACGGCTACGACCCGGCCAACAAGGATATGCACGCCCTGTTCATTGCCTCGGGCCCGGCCTTTAAGTCCGGCGCCTCGTTCCCCGAGTTTTCCAACATCCACGTCTATCCCCTCCTCTGCAAGGTCCTCGGCCTCACTCCCGCGCCGAACAACGGCTCGCTTGCGCTTGTCGAGGGCATGCTGGCGTAGTCGGCTCGTCATGGCAGCCGCAAGGCAGCATATTAAAGTGCTGAGGGAGAGTTGAGGGGAGGAGGGTTTGTGTCGGCGGTAGACAAGGGGTGTGGGGGCAATGATGGCCAGTGTGAGTGATCGATGGTTTCGCCATGGGTCGGACGTACGGGAACAAGGCTCTCACACGATCTACCCTCGACGATCGTGTGAGCCGCGGTTTGTCAGCGCTGCTCGGCAAGCGATTTGATGAGCGCGAGCGCCGACGCAAATTGGGTAAACCAATACGTGTCCTGCGTCGACTCGGCAGCCCGCGGCCGGTAGTACGTCTCGATAAACTCGCGATTGAGCTCAAGCCACGGCGTGCCGGAGCGGACGAGAACGTAAGTAAAGACCGGGAAAAATCGTCCGCACCAGGCACTGATCCGGACGACGCCAGCAGCTCCATCAAAAGCACTGCTGTGTTGCGGATGACGGCAAGCTTGGAGCGTGGCGACTTGTGGAGATTGAGCGTGCCTATGGCTTCTTGCGCCGCGCTCCACGGGGCCTGATCGAGAAACTCGGGCGCGATCTGGAGCGCTTCGTCACTCGGCTCGATGTTACTCAGGCGCTTGAGCCACGCCATCGAGACGTCGACCGTCTTGTTGCCCTTGGCCCACCCGTGTGGCCGTGGGTAGAAGACCACCGAGTAGATCTGCGACATGACCGCCATTTCGAGCGTTGTTCGCGCGTCGAGCTCCTCGAACAGCTGTGTCGGGAGCTTGGACTCGGTGAGGACTCTGCCCCACACGTCGCTGCGCGGCGAGAGCAACGACACCGGGCCGGCGTCGTCGGCCGATGTGCCGGCCGAGCTCGAGCTTGCGCCATCAGCGCTGGCTGCCGACCCTGCGGCGACGCCCGACTCGGCCAGCCGAGCCTCAAGCAGGTCCATGAGCTTGACCACCGCGTCGGAACGCTCGTCGTTGCGGATGAGCGACGAAAACTTGGCCTTGAACGTCTCCACCTCGGCCGCGTGCGCGTCAAGCACATGCTGCACTGCTGCCAGCTGCTGGTAGTTGAGCGAGAGCTTGATGGCGTCGTGGACCCGGTCGATGTCCGCCTCGAGCGCTGCGTACGCGAGGACCAGCTCCTCGTGAACTCCCTCCAGGTAGCTCGAGTACGTCCGCCGCGCCTCCAGGTCGGCAATGAGCGAGACGAGGACCGGGACGTAGCCAGCGGCGGCATAAGACTCGGGCAGGGCAGCAAGCGACGCTTGCGCCTTGTCGAGGAGAACAACCATGCGCGGTGAGCGGTGCGCGAGTCGATGCGCCGCCGCCTCAAGCACAGCTGGCACCGAGTCGAGGAGCATGTCGTGCGCCCGGAGTGGCAGCTCGGTAAAGACCGAGCGGAGCGTGGTTTTGGCGATGGCGAGCGCGGGCGGGTCGGCGGCGGTAGCGGCGGCGACAGCCGGCGCGCTTGCTGCCACTACAGCGTCCTCGGGCTGAATGGCAACTGCCCACGGCCGGTCGGGCCTCTCGTCCCCGGGCGCCCAGACAGCAGCAGTGGCAGCGTCGTTGAGCGGGAGCAGGTACACGGCGTTGGACGGCGCGGCAGCCGCAAGCTTCTCTGCGTCGAGCTTCTTGAGGCGAGCGAGAAAGACTGACATCTTCGAGTCGCGGTTGCCGGTCCGTGCGTCGAGAATGGGCGCGGTCTTGGCCATGCATGCCACCAGCGCCAGGATCTGGGGCATGGAGAGTGTAGCCCACGCGGTGCGCCCAAGGCCAGGCTGGACGGCCGGGATGGCGAGAGTGAGAGTGGCAAGCGGGAGCGGCGACATGACAGCGGTGACAATGTCGTCGGCGTTGATGGCGGCGAGCCGGTCAACAAGCGGCGCAAGGTACGACTCGCGGAAGAGCCGCTTCGGTTCGCCGGAGATGGCACCCTGCACGGCTTTGGCGAGAAGAGTGAGGTTGCGGCGGGCAAGCTGCGGAACGACCGTGTCGGCGAGCACTCCATACGGCTCGGGCGTGATGATGGCAGGGACAATGAGCCGACGGAACAGAATCTCGGTCACCAGCTTGGTCTGGGCTGCCTCGGGGTTATCCAGCTCGAGCGCCTCGACCGCCGACGCTGCAACCGACGAGAGGACGGCGCGGAACCCGGTCGGCAGCAGCACAATGTGGTTGCGGATGGCATTGAGAACCGAGCTGACGGCGTCGACCATGCGGTCGAAGCGGCCGGTAAGGACCTTGATCATGTTAGGGTGCGACGGAAGGGTGGCGTCGGCTTTGACATTGGCCAGGTACTGGCACTGCTTCTCGGATTCAGGCATGCGGGCCAGCAGCAGGGCGGGCACCAGCTCGAGATCGAGCTCCGGATCAGCGAGGAGCGAGACCAATGGCTCACGGAGAACAGCAACAAGAAACGACTGGAACTCAAACGAGTACGATTTGCAGTAGAGGACAAGCATGCGGACGCCGATGGAGCGCGGGTGGAGAAAGTCGGCGAGCGATGCGGACATGGCGAGCGTCCGCTTTAGAATGGCCCCGGTCAGCCGGACGAGAGCATACTCTTCGACCGGTCCGTGGTGGTTGTGGAAGAGGCCAAGGACCACCGCATCGGTCAGCGCGTCCAGCTCGGCCATCGACAGCTCGCGCGAGAGCAGCGCGTCCTCGATGTACTCGGGCGCCGTCCGCAAGAGCGAGACAAACTCGGTGACGTCGACCTGCTTGGAGCCAAAGACGGCCAGCGAGGTGACCAGCTCGACGGAAGCCGCACTGCCCACCACGTCTGTGATGTGGATCTTGTTGTTCACCAGCGCCTCCACCCGCTTGCGCAGCACCCTGTCTGTCGCCGTCAGCCGAGCCAGACTCTCGCATCGCCCGGCCATGTCCCTCCGCAGCGCCGCCAGGGTGGCTTGGGCCGACTTGACCCGCAGGCTTTCCTTGGTCAGTAGCGTGTGTACCCGGACGCATAGCTCTCCAGCCATTGGTCTGCGGGGTTGTGGTAGAGATGTGTGTTTGTCTGTGTGTGTGTGTGTCTGTCTGTGTGTGTGTGGCCTTTGTGCGGAGAGTTCTGTCGGTCGCTGGCATGACAGCCGGGGGGGGGTATTGTGGTGATGATGATGGTGATGGGGACGATGGTGGTGAGGATGGTGGGGATGGGGGTGGAAATGGCTGAGATGGTGGTTATGGCAAAGGGTATGCGATGATTATGGCCATGATGACCTGACCCTGTGGCTTATCCATGTCAATGACGATGCCCCTGTTCCTGCCGTTGCGCACACCACCAACGGTCTCTCCCCTCAGGCCACCGCCACCACCACTGCCCCCCACACTCGACTAGGGACACGGCGACTGCCATGGCCAAAGTTGTCATCAATGAACCAGTCCATAGGTACGTACCAACCGCCATGATGATGGCATACTTGGCGAGGGGGGGGGGGGAGGGAGGGAGGGGGTGTCCACTGCGCGCGCTCTCCACGCTCTGCCCCCCCCTCCCCCTCCAGCCGAGCCAACCGCCACCAGTCAGCCACTTGGAGCAAAGCAAGGAGGAGCAGGCAGCCGGCCAGGCCACCCGCTAGCCACCACCGGGCACTTGCCACTTGTCAAGTCATGGAACTTCAATGGAAGCAAGGACTCACATCGGTTGGATTGTTCTTCACATCGGTTGCCTCGGCTTCGTCTGTGATGTGATGGCTTCGGGACGCACATCGGGGGTGGGCGGCGGACAGGGTGGCGCCAGAGCCCGTCTCGTCAGGCATCTCGTTCCGAAAGCTGCCGAGGGCGAGCCTGATTGAGCTTGGGCGAGTGTGTGATCACTACGAGGCCAAGGGCGCAGGGACGTATGGGCGCGGATCCAAGGCAACGCGGTATGTGTACGACATGGCCAAGGAGGTACGGCAGATCATCCGCGGGCTGGAGGAGGAGGAGCGCGCTGCCTCGCTCCACACCCAGCACCTGGAGCGCATCGTGGGTGAGTGGCATGATGTCTTTGGCCGCCTCGGCTCGCCCGAGCTGGCTGAGCACTTTCCGGCAGGCACCAAGTTGACGCCGGCGTCGCTCTACGCCAAGCTGCGAGAGTATGCCGAGCGTATCCGTAGCCTCGAGTCGACGCTTCAGCGGCTGTCGGCAGCTACGGGCGACCGTGACGCCAAGTATGAGGTCGCGCTGGCCGAGGCCGAAGCGCTGGCGGCTGCCCGCCTCGACGCGGCGCTAGCCGAGCAGGCGCGCGAGGCCAAGGCCGCAGCAGACAAGGCGGCGCGCGATGCGGATGCCCGAATTGCCGCTGCCGAGGCCCGTTATGTCGAGGCCTGCCGCGATGTGTTTGAGTACAAGTCTGCTGAGGGCAACGCCCGGGTTCGCGAGCTCGCCACGCAGCTCGAGCGCGAGCGCGCAGCCAACATTGAGCTTGGCAAGGAGAACGAGTTGCTGCTGCACACGCTCCAAGGCCAGCTCGAGGTTCAGTACGCAGCGTCCGAGGCGCGGTGGCAGAATCTGCTGGCCACCTCCGAGGCGGCGCACGCGTCGGAGCTCGAGGCACAGGCACAGTACTACGAGAGCATCATTGACGCGCTTGAAGCCGGCCTTCCGGCAACGGCGTCGGCGGCCGACAAGCGGCTCGGCCAGCTGCTGACCCAGCTGACGCGGGCGCGCGAGGACCGCGCCATGCGCGCTGCCGGCGGCGGCTCTGCAGCCGCACAGATGCCGCTGCCGCGGCTGCGGCCCGACAATCCGGAGCAGTGGGAGGACAACACCGTGTCGTGGCGGTCGATGTACGAGGCCAAGCGCAAGGAACTGGCCTTTCAGCTGGCTGCCAACGCAGCGCTGGTCAAGGAGCTTGCTCACCTCCAGACGCGTGGCGAGACGCCGGCCGCCGCTGCCGCCCTCGGCCCGAAGCTGGAGGACGCCCGCCAGAACGAGGCCATGCTCCAGGCCCGGATTGAGCAGCTGATGGATATGATCCAGGCCATGGAGCACGAACGCAACAACGCCGAGCTCATGGCTGCGCGCACCGCCGTCTCGGACCTGCGCGTGCCGTGGGCGCTTCCCTACGTCTCCTCGCTCCGCAAGCAGCGCCGCAACGAGCCATACGCACCCGCCTTTGTCGGCACCGGCATCGCCGAAGCTGCTGCACAAGCCGAGGCCCACAACCATGATCAGGCCCTTGACCAGCTCCGTGTCGTCCACCACTAGATGCTTAAACGCAGGCCACAGTTTACCCCTCCTCATCGCAGCACCGTTCCACCCCAAACACAAGCCCGATGCAGCGAGAGGAGAGGCCGGGCGGGAGGCCAGGTCACTCGTCGCTCGTTCGCCAATGGTTGCCACTCGCCGTTCGCGGCGCCGCCAGCCGAGCGCCAGCCCTGTGGCCAAGCCGAGCCCTGCAAAGACACGACGGAGCCGCCGGAGCAAAGCACCTTCCCCAGCAGCACCACCTTCACCCTCACCGTCACCCTCATCGTCACCCCCACCACCTCGCCGCACCCGCGCCCGCCGCGCCGCCACCCACACCGCCGCCGAGGATGACAGCCAGGATGATGGCGAGTTCGACTCGGGCACCGAGCCCGCCCCCGAGTCGGGCACGGACTCGGACTCGGCTGTGGAGAGCATGGACGCAGAGGAAGCATCCGACTCTGCCGCTGGCCCCCTGTCGGATGCTGCTTCCGATGCCGGCACCGACGACGCCAGCGAAGAGGATGCCGAGGACGAGGCTGAGGACGGCGACGACGGCGCCGCCGAGGTCAGCGACGGTGAAGAGGCCGTGTCGCCCGCCACACACACAGACGCTGCACGCTCAACTGGCCCACTGCTCTCGCTGGACGTGCTCGAAGCGCTGGAGGAGGTCGATGCGGCGACAGAGGCAACATCGTCGGGCGCTGGGAGGAGTAAGGCGAAGCGGAAGCGCAAGCTGACCGGTGACGAGGCTGTGGCCTTTGCCCTCGCCGAGGCTCGGCGAGCCAAGCGCGCCAAGCGTGAGCAGCGCGTGTCGTCGGCTCACACCGGGTTCCGCGTCGAGACGCTCGACTCGATCAGCCTCGAGGCGACCGGCCACGCCCGCGCGGCGGCCGCCAACGCATTTGTCCGCCGCACTAAGAAGCGAGTCGCCCGCTCTCGGGATGTCTTCCTCAAGCGCGGCCTCGACAAGCGCAAGACCAAGGCCAAGCTCTCCCGGACCGACAAGGCCATGCAAGCTGCACTCGCCTCGGTCGGCGTCGCCCTCACCGACAAGCAGATCCTGGCCACCACCGGCAACAAGTCTATGTCCAAGTACAAGCGCCGCAAGCTCAAGAACCGCCGCCGCGATGCCCGCGATCGCATGGTCAAGGCCCGCCATCCCTCGCAGCTCCTCGACAGCATCTTTGCCGAGGTCAACGGCAAGCGATCGCAGAAGCAATGACATCATTTGGGTTGCAATAAACAATTCGTTTGGCTTTGTTGAGGGAGAATAGTAAAGTAGCAAGGCGCCGCTCACTGCGACAGTGCAGCAAGCGCGTCATCAAAGGCCGCGATGACACGTTCGCAGTCGGCTTCTGTCACGCACACCGGCGGCTTGACCTTGAGCACGTTGTGGCCCGGACCGTCGGGCGAGACAAAGATGTGCCACTTGTGCCGAATGTGCTCCACGACCTTGCGCGCAGCTTCGCCGTCAGCCTCGAAGCTCTCGCGGTCGGTCACCAGCTCGACGCCGATGAAGAGGCCGATGCCGCGGACGTCGCCCACCATGGGGTACTTGTCCTTGAGCGCAGCGAGGCCGGTCATGAGCTGGTCGCCGCGCACAACGGCGTTGGCCTGAAGGCCCTCGGCCTCGATCGTCTCGAGCACCGCCAGGCCGACCGCCATCGACACCGGGTTACCGCCGTAGGTGTTGAAGTAGTCCATGCCGTTGTTAAAGGCGTCGGCGACGGCCCGGGTGGTGACGACGCCGGCCACTGGGTGGCCGTTGCCCATCGGCTTGCCGATCGTCACAATGTCCGGCACCACGCCCTGCGTCTCGAACGCCCAAAAGTGCGAGCCGACGCGGCCAAACCCGGTCTGCACCTCGTCGGCAATCGTCACGCCGCCGGCGCCGCGGATCGCATCGTACATCCCGGCGAGGTACCCGTCCGGCAGCACAATCTGCCCACCACATCCGATGATCGACTCGCAGTAAAAGGCGTTGATCTTCTGACCGGCCGCCTTGACGTCGGCCACAATCTTGGCTCCGACCGCGGCGCCGTCACACGCTGCTGGGTCGCGGTACTTGTGCGGCAGCGGCGCCACGTGGACGTGCTGCGGCTTGCCCACACCACCGGGCGCATCAAACTTGTACGGCGAGAGCTCGATGAGCGAGCTGAGGTGGCCATGGTATGCGCCCTCCATCACCACCGACGCGTTGCCGCCAGTCGCCACCCGTGCCAGCCGCAGCGCGAGGTCGTTGGCCTCTGAGCCTGAGTTGACAAAGAACACCACGCAGAGCTCTTCAGGGAACTTGGCGAGCAGCTTCTCGCCGTAGTTGATGAGGTTGCTGTGCAAGTAGCGGGAGTTGGTGTTGAGGACCGCCATCTGCGCGGCGCCGGCCGCCACCACCCGCGGGTGGCAGTGCCCGACGTGACACACATTGTTGACGCAGTCGAGGTACTGCGTCCCATCAGCGGCGTACAGGTACTGCCCCTCGCCGCGGACAATGTGCAGCGGCTTGTCAAAGAGCAGCGTAAAGTTGGGCGCAAGAACAGCCTCTCGCCGTGCCACCATCGCGTCCTCCTCGGCCCGGCTCGACGACGCCGACGACGCTGACGCCTCGCTCGACGCCTCGTTCTCATTCTCGCCGCCCATCCGGAGCAAAATGTTGCCGTTGGGCGTGAGCGCATCGAACACCCCCGCCGCCTCAGCTGCCATCGGCTCACTGAAGCCCAGCTCGTTGCCACAGAGATCAAGCGCCAGCTGGAACCAGACCCGACCGGCCTCGGCCGCCTTGCCAATCTCGGTCCCGGCCACAAGGGCAAGGCCGACGTCGAGTCCGGCCGCCGCACCGGCGTCCAGCCCTGAGTATACCGTGTAGAAGGTGGAAATCTGTGCCTGCGCCGCCACCCGGGCATCAAGCACATCACCGATGGCATGCGCCATGACCACCACGTCGCCATCGGCGGTGCTGCCAAGCGCGTGGACGCTGCCGCCGAGCACGGCGCACACGGTCGCACCCGGCACAGTGGTTACCGCCGTGTGGATCGATGCCTTCCCGCTCGGCCGCAGTGTGGCAGGCGAGCCCACCACCAGCGGCGCAACTGCAAGGTCTGGGTTAGCCAAAGCCGTCTTTAGCAGCGCCGCGCCGGGAACCGCATCGGCGAGGCCAGCAGCGGCGCGGAGCCGATACCGCGCCCACCGAGGATGGACGGCCGAGAGCGCCGCGAGCGCCTCACCGCTCGCCTTGGTCCCCTCAGCAAGAGCGGCCTGGGCCACAGCAGCAAGCATGGTGTCAAAGAACAGATCGAGCTCGTGCCCGGCCAGCGGTGCGATGGCGGTGTAGCCGGCGACGACGGCGGCGGCAGCCTCGATCGGGTCGGCGGCCGAGGCGGCGAGCGCCGCGCACGACTGAGCAAGATGAATCACTCGCAGCTGCGGGAGCATAGGCAGCTCGCCTGCGGCAAACGAGACCTTCCCGTCCTGAGCAACAGTCACGTTGGTCGGGAGGAGCGGGCCGTGCGCGGCGACGACGAGCGCGCCGCGGCCAGCCTTGGCTATGAGCTGCGGCGCAGCCTGGAGTGCCCAGCGGCGGAGCGCCTTGCCAATCATGGGTGCAAGGATGTCATCGATAGTGCCGAGGGCGATGGCGCGTGGCAAGGCAAAGAGGTCCGCGTTGGTGGCAGCAGCAATGGTGTCGTCGTTCTGCGGCAGCGGACCGACAGTCCGTGCCGCCAGCTCGCCAATCTTGCAAAGGAGTGACGTCGACGTGATAGAGTCGGTGTCGGCAAGCAGGGTACCCGAGGGAAGCACCGTAGTAGGAGATGCAATGGCAGGAACGGTGGACATAGGCATGGCAAGTTGGAAAGACGAGTGCGGGGGTTGCGGGTGTTGGGGAAAGGTGCGGGTGGTGCGGGGGTGGGGAGGGGTGGCCGACCGCGCCGGGACCACGTGGACATTACATTGTTCGAATTCGGGGTACGCGTCACTGCGGCGTCACGCGGTGTTATGTGAGGGGCTGGCTCGAACTTGCGACGTCGCCAGCCTCGACACGGGTGAGTGCATCGTCGAGGGCGGCGATGACCCGCTCGCAGTCGGCGTGCGAGAGGCAGAGCGGCGGCTTGAGCTTGAGCACGTTGTGCAGCGGGCCGTCGGTCGAGACAAACGTCCGCCAATGCCTGCGTATGTGCTCAACAACGGCGTCGATCTCCGGAACAGCGGGCTCCTTGGTGGCGGCGTCGCGGACAAGCTCGACGCCGATGAAGAGGCCCATGCCACGGACATCGCCAATGAGCGGGTGCCGTGCCTGGAGGGCGCGAAAGCCGGCGAGGAGCTGGGCGCCGCGCGCAGCCGCGTTGGCCATAAGCCCATCGGCGTCGATGGCATCCAGGACGGCGGCGCCGACCGCCATCGACACCGGATTCCCACCAAAGGTCGAGAAGAACTCCATGCCGTTGTGAAAGGCGTCGGCAATGGCACGGGTAGTGACAACACCCGCGAGCGGGTGACCGTTGCCCATCGGCTTGCCGAGTGTCACAATGTCCGGTACCACGCCCTGGCTCTCAAAGGCCCACATGAACGAGCCGACACGCCCAAAGCCGACCTGGACCTCGTCGGCGACAGTGACGCCACCGGCGGCGCGAACAGCAGCGTACAGGTCGGCGAGGTAGCCGTCTGGCAGCACAACCTGCCCGCCGCAGCCGAGCACCGACTCGGCGAAGAGCGCGGTGACCTTCTGGCCGGCGGCAGCGATGGACGCGAGCGCGGCGGCGCCCGCCGCCCCGCCGTCACACGCTTCGGGATGCCGGTACGGATCAGGCATGGGCACAACGTGGACATGGTCACTCTGGCCGGAGCCGCCCCTGCCGTTGAATTTGTACGGCGAGAGCTCGATAAGCGAGCTGAGGTGGCCGTGGTACGCACCGTCGAGGACAATGCAGGCATCGCCACCGGAGGCGGCGCGCGCGAGACGCAGCGCGAGGTCGTTGGCTTCGGAGCCCGAGTTGACGAAAAAGGCGACACAGAGCTCGTCCGGGAACGTGGCCAGCAGCTTCTCGGCGTAGTCGAGGACGTTGGTGTGCAGGTAGCGCGTATTGGTGTTGAGGACCGCTATCTGCGCGGCGGCGGCAGCGACTACCCGCGGGTGGCAGTGCCCGACGTGGCACACGTTGTTGACACAGTCGAGGTACTGCGTCCCGTCAGCGGCGTAAAGATACTGACCCTCGCCACGGACAATGTGCAGCGGCTCGTCAAACGAGAGCGAGAGGTTGGGCGAGAGGACAGCGGTGCGACGAGCGATGAGCGCGTCCTCGACCTCGCGCGATGCAGTGTCACGCTCTCTGTGCGTCTCGCCCAGCGCTGGGAAGCGGAGGAGGAGGTTTGGATCCGGAGTGAGCGACGCGTACAGCGGAGCGTGACGAAGCTGGGCAACACCCTCAAAGTCGCCGTTCTTGCCACACATGTGGAGCATGATCTGAAAGTGCAAGTGCGGCGGCCAGCCGCCGTTAACCTCGACGTCACCGAGCGCGCCGACAACGGCACCGGCAGGCACATGCATGCCGACCTGAAGGCCGGCAAGCGAGTCGATCGAGAGATGGCCATAGAGGGTGTAGAAAGTGTCAATCCCGGCTGCAGCGCCTCCGCCCGCCGCCACGTTCAAAGCCGCCACAGAGTGAGCGAGTACAACCGTCGGGCCGTAGTCCTGGAACGCGGCGTTGACCGCAAACGAGTGGACCTGGCCGGGCAGAAGAGCACAGACCTCGGTTCCGGCAGGCGCGAAAACGTCAACGCCGAGATGCATCGACCGGCGGGGAAGGGACTGAGGCCCGTCGGCGCGTCGTGGGGCATCGCCTGGCGCCGCCGGCGCCGGAAGAGGCGCGTACGCGTCGGTGCCGTAAATCGAACGGTCTTCGAGGTACTGGCCGAGGCCAAACTCGGCTCCGGCGGCCGCCAGCGCGGCATCAACAGCCGCAGTAAACATGGCCGGATCGGCGACATCGGTAGCGGTGACGTGCGGCGAGTTGGCCGACAAGTCCAGGACAAGGAAAGAGTCCTGAGCGGCGGCGCGGCGAGCGACGGCCGGGTCAGCAAAGAGCGACGGAAGCGTACGCGCAGGATCGCCGAGGGCTGCAACAAGCTGTGCAGTGCCGGGAACCGGGTCAGGGAGGCCCATCGCGGCGCGGAGGCGAAAGTGGACCCAGTCACGCGAGAGCGACGATAGGCTCGAAAGTAGATACGCCGCGCTCGAGGTTGCGGCCGGGTCGGCGATAACAGCCGTGAGCAGCGAGGCGAGGACTGCGTCAAACGCCACCTCGAGTTCGAGGTCAGTGAGCGGCGCGACAGTGGCGTAGCCGGCGACCACCGCAGCGAGCGCCTCGATCGGGTCCGGGTCGCCTGCGGCGAGCACTCTCGCGAGGCAGGCCAAGTCCTCGATGCGCAAGCAGACTGGGCGTGGAGCATCCTGCGCGGGCTCCAGTGCCACCGTCTGCGAGCCGCTGACAACGATGTCGTCGTGACCGGTGAGGGCGAGTCCGTGCACGACCGCCTTTGGCCGCGCGAGTGCATCGGCCGCCAGCATGCGCGAGCGGGTAGCCCAGCTCCGAGCGACGATCTGAGCAAAGGAGACAAAATCCGAGGCAAAGCCCGACAAGGTACCTTCATCCAGCGCACGCGGGAGGATCATTCTCGGTAGGCCGGTATCTGCGCCAGCAGCGCTTGTCGCCACGTGCGACTCTGCCAGGAGCCGGCCGGCCGAGCACAGCACATCGCGATGAAGCGGGAGCGGGAGAGTGGAGGCTCGAGCGGAGGTGGCCATGGCTCAGGGTGTGCGGGGTGTGTGCGGGGTGTGGTGTGCGTACGTGAGTGAGTGTGAGTGTGTGTGTGTGTGTGTGTGTGTGTGTGTGTGTGTGTGGTGTGTGTGTGCGACTCGGTTGCTGACAGCAACAGGTGTGATGTGGCGTGTGGCGTGTGGCGTGTGGCGTGTGGCGTGTGGCCATTCGAGGCCACTCCGGCTTGTTTGGTCAGACGCAAACCAGCAGTGCAACACCCGTCTCCAGTTTAGCCAGGCCAGGATGGCGACTGCTGACAGCGTGTACTCGGAGATCATCAGCTCGTTGATGGAAGAGGTCCAGGATGACTTTGCTGCCCAGGGAGTGGATGCTAGCTTTGTTGCCCAGATGGGCATGGTACGTGTGTGTGTGTGTGTGTGTAGGGAGGGGGTGGTGGGTGGTGGTGTTGGGTGGGTGCGGTGGTGGCGAGTCGGGAGGAGGGGGTC
>NW_013657662.1:146024-192886 GCF_000142905.1 Thecamonas trahens ATCC 50062
CCGCAGATTTGCTGGCGATGACGCCGTGCGCGCCGCGGAGGTGCGGGCGCCGGTGGATGACGCCGTCGAGGATGCCGCCGAGGCCGCGACCGGCGGCGAGCGGCCGAGCAAGAAGAAGCGCAAGTCGCTCGATGGCGCAGCCGCGGCGCGGACAAAGGCTGCGGCGCGGGCGATGGACACGTACGTCGAGTGGCTCGGCGATCGGTTCGAGGAGTACCAGGCGCTGCTGGCCGAGCTGGTAGTCAAGGCCAACGCATGCCTCAAGATCCCGGCACTGGACATGCTGTTCAAGCACCTCCGACGCGCGCTCAGGACGCGGCTGCCGTCTCTGTTTGCGCGCACAAGCGTGGCGCACAGCGTCGTCCCGCGGGACCTCCTCGCCCGGGTCATCAACGCCATCATTGGCGCGGTTGGCGCTCCGCCGGTCCTCGCCGATGCTGACGTCGACGCCTTTGCCTACGCCGCGCTCCTCGGCCCGCGGCTCGCACAGCCGTTTGACGAGTTCCTGCTCGGCTCCGCCGATGACCTCCGCGCCTTTGTGCTGCAGACGCTAGCCGAGCTCCCGGACGCGCTGCTGGCGTCCGAGCCCGCCGTAGGCTTTGTCATTGACCGGCTGCAAGCCGTCGCCGGCCTCATTCCGGCCACCAACGACGACATGCAGGAGTTCATCCTCCCGGCCGTGGCGCATGGCGGCGAGCCGGGTAAGGCTGCTGCCGGCAAGCGCAAGCGCAAGCGGTCGTCATCGGAAGCCAAGCCGTTGCGCGGCTCGGCTGTCACCGCCAAGGACGTGCGCAAGGCGTACGAGCGGGCCTGGCGCAAAGCGGTCTCGGCGCAGGCTCTCACGCCTGCTCTCTACAAGGCCATCCTCGAGACGTTCCCAGAGACCATCCTTGCCAACGTGCTCAAGCCGCTGACCTGGCTCGACTTTCTGGCCCACGCCTACGAGCAGCCCGGCATCGTCGCCGTCCTCGCCCTCTCGGGCATGCACGAGCTCATCACCAAGTACAACCTCGAGTACCCGCAGTTCTACGCCAAGCTCTACTCGCTCCTCACGCCAGCCGTCTTGTATGCCAAGTACCGCGCCCGCTTCTTCAAGCTGGTGCACAAGTTCATGCGCTCTACTTACCTCCCGCACTACCTCGTCGCCGCCTTTATCAAGCGTCTGGCTCGCCTGGCGCTCTCGGCGCCGCCGCAGGGTGCGCTCCTCGCCATCCAGCTCATCTTCAACATGATGACGAACAACCCGGCGACTGTCGCCCTCGTCCATCGCCCCGAGTTTGTGGCCCGCGTCGCAGGCTCCGGCCCGCTCGGGCCCGACTCGGCCGGTGCCGACCCGTTCGACGAGTCCGAAAACGATCCCGCCAAGACCAACGCCCAGGCCTCGTCTCTGTGGGAGCTGCAGGCTCTCGAGCATCACTACTCGCCCACCGTCGCACGTTCCGCGCGCGTCTTCCGCACCCTCGAAGAAGAGAAAGCCTACAAGGTCCGCAAGCGCAACCACGCCGCGCGCCAAACCGCAGCCCTCGACTCGGCGCTCAACACCTCGTACGCCACTCTCATCGCTGTTGAGCTCAAGCATCGCCCGCGCGTCAAGGTCAAGGGCACAAAGAAGAAGGCGCACGTCGCCGTCGCGCTCTCCCACATCCGCCCGAGAACCCTCTTCTCCGATCGCGAGCGCTCCGCCGTCTTTGCGCCCTTTGTCCTCGCCGCCCCTGCCTCGCTCGAGCCGATTGCCGCCGCCGCCGGAAGCGATGTCGAGCCCGAGCCGTAATAGACCAGTGCCGTGTGACACTGCTGCCAACCTTGTCGTCGCTGCCCTCCCCCCCCCCCCCCCCCCCCCCCCCCCCAAAACCGGGGGGCACCTGCACGCCAATTTCCGTTTCCATGCTTTCCGCCACTTCCAACAACCACTTGGCGACACGCCCTTCCACACCACTTCCTCGTCGCTCTCTTCCGTGGCAGCTCCGTCAGCCCTCCCCCCCCCCCTCCCCTCCTCCTCCTCCTCCTCCCCTCCCTTCGTCACCACCACCATCACTGCATTCCTTCCATACACCTGCCCATCCTCATGGACACCAGGGCCACCGTCGCTCTCGTGGCGGACAACCTCTCGCCGGCCGAGGCGAATGCAGCACTGCGGCAGCAATTGGCCGTTCTGCAGACGGAACGGACCGTGTTCCAAGAGCAAGTTGCTGTGACGCTTGCCTCTGTTTTATCCGAGCGCCACAGCTTGGAGGCGAGCGCAGCCGCGGCTGCTGAACGCGGACAGGTCCTCCGTCGCTATGTTGAGCTTGTCACCGAGCGCCGCATCATGGCCGCCAATGTCGCAGCCAAGTTGACCGAGCTGGAACAGGTCAATGTCGCGCTCGGCGAAACTGTCGAGCTGCTCGAGGGTAACGCCGCGCTCCGCGCCTCGCTCGATGGCATCCACTCGCATACTCGGACCTTGCGCTCTCTGGCAAAGCGGGGCAGAACTCGACGACATCAGCGCCGCCACCGCTGCCGCCGGCGCACGTGGCTGCCTCGTCGCATCGCTCGTCGTCGTCGTCGGGCTCGGGCTCGTGCTCGTCCTCGGCAGTCATTTCGGCATCGCTTCGTGAGGCCTCCGAGCTGCACGCCTCGCTGGTGGCTGCCCGCGTCGCCCATCGCGACATCCAGATGAAGCGCGACGCACTCGCGGTCACGGCCGCCGAGCTCACCGCCGACGCAGGTGTTCTGCGGGCCAAGCTCGACGCGTTGCGCGAGGCACGAGCGCAACTTTGCTCGGCCCGCACCGAGAACGTGCTTCTTCGCCAGAGCCGAGACAAGCTCGCGCGACAAGTTCAGCTGGCCAAGGCCCAGCTGCGCGACGCCGCCGCTGACGCCGGCACACCCGACGCTGCCGCCGAGAGCTTGGAGCTCCGCCGCCAGCATCGCGTCCATCTCGCCACCTCGTTCCAGCTCACCGAAGCCATTGCCGCCGTCAAGACCGACGCTGCTGCCGCCGATGACACCGCGGCGGCGCTGCAAGCCGAGCTTGCCGAAGCCATCGCCTCCCACACCAAGCACACCATGACTGTCCGCCGGCTCAAGCGTGCCACCTCTGGTCTACAGGCCCGCAAGTACGCGCTGCAGTCCGAGGTCATCGCCGGCGTTGGCGAGAAGAACGAACTCATCCTCACCCTGGAGGAGCTTGCTGCTGCCGCCGCCGACTTGCACAACGCGGAGGAAGACCACGACGCGCTGCGCGCCGAGTGCGTTGCTGAGCTCGCTCGTAACCGCGAACTCGATGCTGCGGTAGGCGCCAAGCTTGCCGCTCGCAACGCTGCAGCTGCAGACTCTCCGTCGCCGCTTTCGCCGCTCGCCAGCGCGCCGGAGACCAGCCAGCCCGTTCCGCCACAGCAAGCCAAGCGTCGCTCATTTGTCGGGCCCGAGATCGAGGCCAAGCTTCGCGAGCTCATTGCTCCCGAACCCGTGCCGCTCGCCGACGGCCCTGCTCCTCGCCCGCACCCAGACGTGACGAAGGTTTCGGCGCAGTCGCTCTTTGACGCCGCCGCTGCTGTCGCGGCGTCGGAGACATCAGAGGCACCGCTTCACCGGATGTTGTGGGACGGCGGGGTGGAGGAGCTGACGGGAGCGTCGTCGATGTCTTCTGAGTCGCCCGAGACCTCGCACGCCGCCGTCACCGCCAACTCGCTCTCGGCAGGCTCTGCGCACGGCGTCTGCTCGGCGTCTTCGGGCTCGGGCTCGTCGTCGAACGCGCTCTCGGCCTCGCTCGAGCAGCGCATCAAGCATGCGACCGTGCCACAGCTTGTCGAAATGATGACCCACCCGCGGCACGCGTACCTCGACCTTGTACAGGCCTTCCTCCTCACCTTTCGCGAGTTTTGCTCTCCGCTCGAGTTCCTCGAACTCCTCATCATGCGGTTCTGCGTCACGCCACCGCTCCGGTCTGACGCGGCGCGGTTCACCACTCGCGTCCTCACACCCATCCGGCTGCGGGTCTTCAACTTGCTCAAGATGTGGCTCACAAGGTTCCCGGCCGATTTTGGCCACGTGGCCGCGCCAGAGCTCACTGCTATGCTCAACGACTTTGTCACTCGAGTCATGCCTGCTACCGGCATGGAGGTCGCGTCGCGCAAGCTTGCAGACCTGCTCGACGCCGCTGTGGCCACCGAGGCCTCGGCGTCGATTACCTCGATCAGAGTGGCCGAGGACTCGTGCCCGGCCGTGCGCGGCGCGCTCGCAGCGCTCGCAGCGCCTGACGCCGGCGTGCGGACCGAGGCTGACGGCTCGGATGTCATCGACCTCGGCGCCGCACCCAAGAAGCGCATCCGCGAGCTGGCCTATGCGCTCTCCATGATGGAGGAAGTGCTCTTCCGCTCGATTCCCGAGACCGAGTTTGTCAACCTCGCGTGGTCATCGGCTGACAAGGAGCGCCGCGCACCGCACCTCCTCCGCATGATCCGGTTCTCCGGCCGGGTCACACGCGGCGTCCAGTTCCTGGTCCTCCGCGCTGCTGGTGTCCGCGCCCGCGCCAAGGCTCTTCGAAAAGCCATTCTCCTTCTTGACGCACTCATGGGCGTCAACAACTTTAACGGCGCCATGGAGGTCATGGCCGCACTCAACTCGGCCGCGCTCCGCTCACGCTCGCTCAAGCGGGTGTGGGCCAAGCTTCCGTCGTCGGCGACGTCGCTCTTTGACGACCACGCCGCCACTCTCTCGCACCAGGGCTCATACAAGGAACTCCGCTCGGCGCTTGCCGCAGCCGACCCGCCGCTTATTCCCTTTGTCGGCATGTTCCTCACCGACCTCACCTTTATCGCTGGCTCTCGCTCTCCGCTCCCGCCGCCGGCCGCCGGCATCGACGCCCACGTCAACATGGCCAAGTGGTACAAGTACGCCAAGTCCATCGGACTCATCACCCGCCTCCAGGCCATGGGCTACTCCTCGGATCGCAGCGCCAAACTCCCATCCGAGCGCGCTGTCTGGGAGTGGGCCGCCGCCATCTCTCACACCGATCGTACCCTCTCCACCGACACCGAGCTCTTTGCCCTCGCCGATGCCCGTGCCGATGCGTGATGACCCTCTGCATCACCGTCCATTTGTTTGCGACGTGATCCAGAGCCCATCCCCGCCCGCCGCCCATCCGCCTATCTCAATGAACTGTGCTTCCTTTCCGCATCGCCCAGACCTGCCAGCGGCGTCGAGCGGCAATGCGGCGTGCGCGTGACTCTTAACCGCAAACCGACCTCACCCCACTCCCTCCCCTCCCACCTCCTTCCCCACCCACCCCACCCTTCCCCGCACCACCCCACTCCATCCCATTCCACTCCACGCCACTACATGTCGTCGGTCCCGCGGTCGGCGGGCCCAGACTCCGGGCCAACCGCGGCCAGCCCAGGCCTCTCGCCGGGCACGGTGTGGACACGCGACGGGCAAGCGACGACAACAGCCACGTACATCCCGCCACAAGACCACATCGTCTCGTCGCTCCCGCGGCAGCAGGTCACCGTCCACATCTCGCCGCGGCGCAAGCGCATCATCTCGGCCAACGCCCCGGCTGCCCCACAAGCCGGAGGCCCCGAGTCGAGCCACCCACATCGCCGCCCACGCTCCCACCGCCGCCAGCAGCCGCAGCAAGGCCAACCGCTGCTCCAGCCGCACGGCACGGTCGTGCTCGGCCTCTCACCAAACTCGATGGGGGGCGGGCCCGGCCCGTCGCTCATGCCGAGCTACGGGAGTGGTCCGGGCGCCGCGGCGGTGGCAGCTGCAGCAGGCTCGCCCATGTGGGCGGGAGGCCGCGGTGGCGCGCAGGTCGATCCGCGGACCTCGCGCACGTCGCTCTCGGCGGTCTCGGACATCTCGGCGGCACACGGTGGCGGGTACCGCAACCCTCTGCAGCTACCTCCTGAGCCACAGCTCTACACCGCTGACGACGATATCTACGCTATCCCGCTGAGCGAGGCGTGGGCTGACCACGTCAACGTCGACCTAGGTGCGGTCTTTGTTCTCCTCGCATCGCTCGCTCTGGCGTGCCTGGTGTACGGGCTTGCGAGCGAGTGGTACGCGCTCAAGGAGCGCGGTGACGTGCCATCGGCGTCGGACAACACCATTCACATGGTCTACTCTTGGTTTGCGGTGACGACTCGCGTCTGGGTCTCGACCGGATCGCGCGCCCTCTTTCCCTATCCGGCCGTCCGCACCCTGCTCCGTCAAGTCATGGCCCTTGTTCTCACTGCTGGTGTCATGGCACTTGTCGTTCTTTTCACTGGCGGCATCTCGTTCTGCGCCCGGCTCTCGCTCCGTCGGTCGCGGGCGCGGTCGGCGGCGGTCGCCTCGGCACTGGCCGCCACGCTCTGTGTTGCCGCCGCCATTGCGGCCATCCTTCTCTTTCGCGCCGAGTTTGCGTCTGCGGCGTCGTCGGACAACATGTGCGGCCCGACAGTTCCCGATGTGTCGCAGACGTACTGCGGGGCGTTCTCGGGCTCGAGCGAGTCTGCGGCAGCTCGCCGGGCATGGGGGCCCGGCGCTGGTTTTGGTGCCGCTGCTCTCGGCGCCGCGCTTGTCTTTGGCTCAATGATTCTCGGGCTGTGGTGGGATGAGCCGCGTGGTGCCCTCGCGGCCACCATCCTCGCCGCTGTTGCCATCGCCACCTTTGCCGTTGCGGTCGCTGACGACTGGATGGTTTACGAGGTCGAGCTGCACGAGTTGCCTGGAGTGACGCTGCCCGAGTTCCGAGTTAACCAGACCCGGTTCCGTGTCCTCGACGTTCTCCTCACCGAGGAAGTGTACAAGCCCGACGACCGAGTCAGTCACCTAATGCGGCTGCTGCACTCTGTCTTTGCCCTCGAGCTGGCGGCGGCTGGGTCTGGCGCACTCGCGCTGGCCTGCTGCTGGCTGGCGTACATCAAGGTGCTTAACCTGAGGACTGGGTGCCTAGGCCTCCACGCCGTCGTATTTGCGCTCTGTGCGCAGGTCATGTGCGTGGCGCTCGGCCTCGCCGGGTTAGCCTTTTTTGCCATCGAATACCCGTCAGCGGCCGAGGCCGACAACGCGTGCACCCGGCAGCGCTCGCTCGCTGACAAGGCAGTTCTCCCCGGATGCTCATTCATCGGCTCAGCAGTCCTGGCGCCCGACGCTCAACACGGCACGCGGACACTCTCCTGGGGCGCCGGCGCTGGGTACTGGGTCACGCTCGCAGGCTGCGTCTTGCAGCTGGCGTCGATGGTGGTTCTCGGCCTCCGCCGCAAGCGCGAGTCAGAGCGCCAGGCCCGCCCGCTCCTCATCGCCTCGCTCGGCATGTCCGGCAAGGAGGCGCGGCGGCGGACCAAGTCCAAGAGCGCCTCGGGCTACGGCAAGCCACGGCGGTACGTGTAGCAGCGCGAGCTCGTTTTACGCGACACACTAAACATGTTCTCGCTCTGCTTCAGTCAGTCTGTGATGTGATAGCCGCCATCCACGTCGCCCGCTCGTCGTCGTCAGCAGCGAAGAACCGGTACGTCCGCCGCTGCTCGTGGTAGATCTCAAAGGCACAGTCCTTGCCCCACACAGACTTGTCGACAGCCTGGACCGTGCAGCCGTGCAAAACAACGACGCCGGCTGGCTTTGAGTCCGACTGCGACTTGTAGTAGTAGAGGTGATCGTCGCGGCACACACACCACCGCTTTTGCCACTTGGAAGTCTTGCCGCCCGACTGCTTCTTGAGAAAGCCCGAATGCGAGACTCTCGCTGATGACGATGACGCGGGACCTGCGCCATCAGCCGCAGTGCTAACACCGCCGCTGCCGCTTGCGCTTGCATCGACTGGGTCGTCCTCGGCTCCGCTAGGGGGGTTCTGGCTTGGCGCGGCCGAGATGAGATACGCTTGCGAGGCGCGGTCGTGGTGCGCGCCAGCGAGGCGAATGATGGCGGCGTCAGGAGCGATCGGTGACAGCGCTTCGTGCGAGGTTGGCTCCTGGTCGGGAGCAGCAGGGGCGGCCGGGTTCCGGAGGGCGTGAACGGCGGCAAGATCGGCGAGTTGCATGCGGATGGTCGAGACGACCGACGAGAGCGAAGATATGTCCGACTCGAGGTGCTTGTTGGCTGACTCGAGCGAGGCCACCTTGCGATTAAGGGCCCTGACGGTCTCCTTGAGCTTGACGTTTTCGTCGGCGATCTGGTTGATGTCGGGCGCCGGGCGGGTCCGCGGCTCAACAGCGAGCGAGCGGCGGTAGGCCTCCTCCTCGTCGAGCGCCGATTTGAGTTGACCCGAGATAAAGTCCTGGACAAGCTCGACCGGAACCAGCTGGTATCGCATAAGTTGGAACTGGCGGACGTCGCCCAGAACCTTGGCAATGAGGTCGTACTTGGCAAAGTTGATGAGGCCCTCGTCAGTTGTGTCTGGGTTCCCGTCTTCGAGAAATGTGAGGTCAGTGAGCCACATGCCGAGATACGGCACCGCCGGTGGGTCGACCTTGTTGAGCATCTTGCGGTACGCCTTGTAGTTGCCCTCGTTGGAGATGAGCGCCTCCAGGTTGGCGCGGATGCGAACGTTGCGCTTAGTCGCCTCCACCAACGCCCATGTCTGTTTGAGCCTGTGGATGGGAGTCGCCGAGAGCGAAGCAATGATGGCAAGCGTTGACGAGACGTTGTTGAGCTTGGCGCAGCCTTCGGCGACGCGAAGCGCAAACTCGATGGCCTGGGCGCGCGTGCCAACGTCGGCCTCGGACACGATGGCGTCGCGGAAGAGGCACGAGATGCCGTTGAAGAGCTCGATGGCCGAGAGCACGTTGGGCGAGTTGTCCTCGCGACCGGCCTTCGACCAGGCACAGCCCATGAGCTCGGTGAGCCGGATGCGGCAATACGCTGAGTGCTCCATGAGTGTCAGCTGGCGGGCAACCTCGAGCGGGTCGAGGTCAAAGAGCGAGCGGACGACAGCAAAGTCGGCTGGAAGCAGCGGCGGCGGCGGCGAGTCTTCACGGTGATGACCAGACGTAAAGTAGGCTTCGGCATCTGCAGACGGACCCGAGAACCGGTCTGCGGTCTTCTCGTACGCGGTAGAGACAGCGATGGCAAGTTTGACGAGCGGCTCGTCAGAGTCGTCGGCGGCAATCGACTTGAGAAAGCCAAAGAGCGCGTCGCGGAGCGAGAGGTCGTCGAAAAAGTCAACGTAGCCCGAGGTGACCCAGAGCTTCAAGGCGTTAAGGACCCGAAACTTGATCATGACCGAATCTTCGGGCTCCTCGTACTCAAGCGAGCCGCCAGTCTGAAAGCGCTCGATAAGGGCGGTTAGGAGCTCGTGCGACGACGCATATGACTTGTAGGTCAAAATAATGGCGTGGAGGAGGTCAATGTCAGGCGCCTTGGCGTAGGTAATCCTCTCGACGAGCTTGGTCAGGGTGGCGGCAATGACCGGCGGAACGTCATGGCCGGGCGCGAGCTTGCCGAACCGGATGTGCGTCGAGTCGCGGAGCTCTTGCGGGAGAAAGTGATCGCGATCAACCTCATCCACAAAGACCAGCCGCGAGGCATGCATGTTGCGCTCGGCCTCAGCCATGGCTGGCGAGAGCGGGGGAGGACGGACTTGGAAAACGCAGACACTAGAAAGTACGGATTGACCGAGTACAGCGCGGTTGGGTCAAACACGAGCCGCGATGCCGCCGGATTGAACTGGTGCGGGCGGGTGAGAACCTCATTAGCCCCGTTGACCACCGGCGAGATGTAGCCGACCCGAAGGAAGAGGTCGAGCTCGGTGGTCGCGGCGTCGCGGTCGTCTTTGAACGAGAGCACCTCGGAAGAGAGGAAGGAGACCGCGTCCGAGCCACGGAACGGGGCGTCAGAGCCAGCCACCGAGTTGAGCGACGAGACAAGCCGCTTGAGAATTGACAGGCGCTCGATTGAGGTCAGCTCGTGATCCTCGTGGATGGTGATGGCAACAGTGACCAGCGAGCCGCGGTTGGACGCCGGGCGCGGGAGGAACTTGAGCCGGCGACTTTGCAAATGCCGAGGTACGTCATGGAGATCGCCGAGTGTGCACACCACCTCGCCGATAACGTCTTGCTTTTCCAGCTCGTGCGAGTGGACATCAATGTCGTAGACCACAAACCGCATCTTGCGCTGCGGCATGTACGGAACCAGAAAGGTGGTGCGGAACTTGGGATGCAGTGAGTCGCGGATCTCCTCGGTCCGGCCGAGCTCCAGCCACTCTGCCGACTCTGCCGACCAGATGTACAGCACACACACTACATGGGTGCCGCGGAAACGAGGATGTGGTGATCATGCGATGAGTGTAGAGTGAGTGTGGGGAGGAGGTGTGCGGGGAAGAAGGCGAGCAGCTGGGGTCACTTACTTGGGTCCGACAGAGAGAACCTGTCGAGGTTGATGAGCTCGTGGGCCTGGACGTAGATCTCTAAGAGAGTGTGCTATGCGGTGGGTGGTGGGGGTGAGTGGGTGCATAGGGGGGAGGGGGGGGGGGGGGGGGGGGGAGGAGGGGGTGTTCGTGCTGTGTACCTGTGCAACGGCGTCAGTGATGGTCGACATCTCCTCCGAGTCGTCCATGGCGACTGTACGACGGGTGTGCGTGAGAAAGCGTGAGGACTGAGTGTATGTATGTGGTATGTATGGGAATAGAGGGGGGAGGGAGGAGGGGAGGAGGGATGAGTGTCTGATACTGTTAGTGGTGGGGTGGTGGAGGTGGACCTCTGTCCGTAACGCCAATCTGTTCAGTTGGAAGGCCAACACACATGTAACACACATGGCAGGCAGAGTAGGCATGACAGACAGAGTACGCATGGTACACATCGCAGACAGACTGCACATGGTACACATCGCAGACAGACTGCACATGGTACACATCGCAGGTAGACTGCAAATGGTATACATCGCAGACTGCACATGGCAGACAGAGTACGCATCGCACACATACAACACATCGAACGCATCGTACACATACCACACATACCACATATACCACACATACCACACATACCACATATACCACACATACCACACGTACCACACATCATACAGACGCCCTCTCCCCCCTCCCCCTCCCCCCCCCCCCCCCCGCGACGATCGGATTCTCGCGCCTCTGCCAAGCCACAACCACAGGAGCAGACTAAGCCACCAACCACCCGCCACTAGAGCAGAGTCGGGCGTACGCTTACGCTTCTCTACGCATGCGTAGACGTAGACGTGCTTCCATGGCCGTCGAAAAGGTGCCTTGCCTGCGGACGGTGTTGGCTCTGACTCTGCTGGTTGCTGCTGGCGTTGCGGTGGTGGTGGCGGCTGGCGAGGCGAGCGAGGTCGATGCCGAGGCGCGCAAAGCTCTGGCGAAGCGGTTCCCGCTACCGTGGAAGGTCTCGCGATCTGTGACGGTCTTCTACGGCGACTTTCGTGACGGAGGCTTGTGGGACTCCGAGGCTGCTGGATGCAAGGCGGCGGGCGCGGCGCCAGAGGACCACCCGCTGATGTTGCGCGTGTGCGCGGAAGGTGACGGCAAGAGCGAGGAACAGTCCGGGCAGGCCCGACGGATGAAGATGCGGTCGAACGGCTGGCTGGTCTTGCAGATCCTGAAGGAGCGTGGACTGAGTATGCGGATGGCGAGCCCGTGGGGCCGGCTCTTCTGGGTGAGGGTCGGCCTGCCCGGCGTGCCGACCGGCGACTGGCCACTGCTCGGGTATGGCGAGCTCGGTCCGCACCAGCTTGTCAACCGGATTCCTGGCATGTCAACTCTGCTGAACAAGAAGGATGCGTTCGCGCGGTCAGTGGCTGCAAAGCGGGCGGCGTTTCCGGACGGCGGCTTTGACTTTCACCCGGTCTCGTACGTGCTGCCAGCCGACTCGGCAGCGCTGGCGAAGGCGGCGGCAGCGGTGGTGGCGTCCGGCGGAGACCAGCGGTTTATCATCAAGCCAGTGTGTGGTGGGCGCGGGCAGGACATCTCGGTGGTAGCGGCTGAAGACGTGGTGGCGGCTGCGCCGGCAAACGGCGAGTGGCTCGTCCAGGACTACATCGGCAATCCACTGCTTGTCGACGGCCACAAGTTCTCCATCCGGCTTTACTTGCTGGTGACGTCGGTCAATCCACTGCGGGTCTTTGTCGCCCGCGAGGGCATTGTCAAGTTTGCCGGCATTCCGTGGTCGGCCTCGCGCGCTGCCAACGCCCTGGATCCGGCCAACATCAACATCCACATCACCAACAACGCCGCCAACGCCCACACGCCCGGCTTTGAGAGCTCGGACTCGCCCGAGGTCGACGACGTCGGGCTGCGGCGGTCGATCTCGGCCATCCGCCGCCAACTGGCGGATGCCGGTCACGACGACGCCGCCATCTTTGCCGCCATCGACGACGTCCTCCTCAAGGCCGTGCTCGCAGTCGAGGACGAGGTCTCGGGGCTCATCGACGCGTATGTGCCGTATCCCAACAACACCTTTCAGCTGCTGGGTGTCGACGTTGACCTCGACGCCAACCTCAAGCCGTGGGTCATCGAGCTCAATGTCAACCCATCGCTCGGCTCGCATGCTGCCTTTGAGACGCCGCACAAGAAGGAGCTCCTGCACACAGTACTGGATATGGCCGGCGCCACGCCGTTTGATGCCGCTGCCTTCAAGGCGGAGGTCATCGCTCCGCGCGTCCACGCCGCCTCGTGCTCCGGCCAGCCCGAGCCCGGCCTCCCGCAGCAGACCTGGTGCGACGAGCGAGTTTTTGCCGCAGTCGTCGACTTCGAGTACGAGCTCGCCATGGCCCGCGGCTTTGACCCGCTCTTCCCGCGTGCCCACAACGGGCGGACCATGGCCGGTTACATGACCACGCTCAAGGACGCCGATGCGGCGCTTCTCGACTACGTCCTCTTCAAGTCGGCACGCCCGCCGCCGCCGAGCCCCCCGTTCCATCTCCACACTGAGCTGTAAAATATTCACCCATCGAGAAATGCGCGGAACGCGTTGAGCTCCGAGAGCGCCGCCGCCACCGACGAGCTCCCGGCCTCACCCGGCCCGCGGCTTGGCTCGCCACGGATGATCGCCGGCGGCAGGTAGTCGACCTGCCGGCGGGCAGCAGCAATGCGAGCGCGCGCCGCCTCGCGCTCGCGCGACTCGACCTCGGCCTGGGCGAGCATGGCAGCGAGCGCGGCGTCGTCTGACGAGGCGCGCCAGCGCGCCGCCTTGGGTGCCTGTGTCACGGCCTGCGGGCGCGATGGCGACGAGCTCGTGCCCAGCACAGCGCCGAGTCTGCGAGTAAGCTCATCAATCTCTGCGTCTTTGGCGGCAACAGTGGCTTCTGCGGCAGCAGCACGCGCCTCAGCAGCGGCCTTCTCCTGCCTCAGTACCTGCGCCTGGGCGCGAACAGCGCGCAGCTCTGCCGCGAGCTGGGCCACCTGCGCCGCGGCCGAGTGCGCCGCAGCCTCAGACGAGCGAACGAGGCCGTCGACTGAAGCATGTGCCATGGCCCCCGCTGCCGCCGCCGTACTCCCCTGCGCCAGCGCCGCACTCGCCGCCATAGTCTGCGCCGACGCCGTGGCGGCCTCCGCCTCCAGCACCGTTGTCCGCGCCCTGTCCAACTCGCCCGCCACCGACTTCCATGCCCTCTCCACCGCATGCGCCAGGTCAATCACCTCGCCCAGCTCTGCATTCTGCATGTTGCTCATGGCCACCGCCGCGTCCGCAGCCGCAGACATCATGCCCGTTCTCACGGGTGCGGTGTGACCAGGCCAGAGCCAGCCGTGGCCGTCAGTGTCGCCGTGGCGAAAGGCCGCGCGATCAAAGGCGGGCATGGCGTGATCGATCGGGAAGCTGATGCGGGCAGGCACAGGCACGGAGGGCCGAGGGACCCTCACTCCACCCACACTCGCACACTCGCACCACTCACATATATACACGCACAAGCACACACTCACGCGCACATACATACACGTGATGAGTGCCGCCTCATGCACCAGCCTGGGGCTCAGCACCGAGCCGCGGGTGGTCCGACTCAAAGCCTCGCCCGCACCGCTGCTGAACAACCTCTCCACCAATGGCTTGCACTACGCCTACGTCTCCAAGCGGAGGGTCCACATGGTACCAGTCATGGCGGCTTCTGAGCCCGACGGCACGCTGCACACTCGTGTTCCCTACAGCCCGACCGGAGCCATCATGGCCTCGGGCTGGGACCGGGCCGACGGCCGCGCCCTCCTCCGGCTGGCCTCTACCGATGCCGTCACCCTGCTCGACGCCACAGGTACGCAGACCGTGGTCAAGCACGCACTCGATGCCGACGATGTCTCGCTCTTCTTCTCTGCCGCTGCCGTTGTCCCGTCGTGGAAGGGCTCGGCCGGCGCTGTCCTCCTCGCCGGCATGTCCACCGGCGCTATCCGCGTCGTTGACATCCTCTCTGGCCAGCCGCTGGCTCAGTTGGACGCTTCGGATAGCGAGGGCGATGGCGATGCTGATCCTACAGGCTTGGCCCATGACTCGTGCATCACCGCCCTCGTGGCGATCGCGCCCGACGACGCCAACGCTACCACCGCTCCGGGCGCCACTCTCTTTGTCTCGGCCGACGACTCGGGCTCGGTCATTGTCTGGGATGCCGCGTCGGGTGCGCCCGTCCGGAGCATCCATTCTGGCGACGGCATTCCCGTCACCGCCGTTGTCGCCCATGGCTCGACCGTCGTCGCCGCCTTTGCCAACGGCGTCCTCCGCTTCTTCTCGCTATCAGACCCGGAGCTAATCACCGAGGTCCACGCCCACGCGCGCGTGCCGACCGGCCTCGCCCTCATGGGCTCGCGCCCCATCGTTGTCTCAGCCAGCCATGATTCGTGCGTCTACGCCTTTGACTTTACAGACCTCACCAATGTCACCCAGGTCTTTGCCGCTACCGTTGACGGCGCTCTCCTCCAGGGCGTCGCCGCCACAAGCTCGTCCATCGCTGTTGTCTCCTACGACTCGCACAAGCTGCGCATCTTCAAGTAACAAATCCGCGATCCCCTTCCTCTCCATCGTCCTCCCCCCCCCCCGAGTTTCCGTCGCCCAGAGTCCTGCCGCCCGACTCCCACCGCCTAGACCGGCGGTGACCTTCCACAGGCCACCCAGCCGCGGTCGCGTCGACCGCCGACTCGACTCAACCCTCAACCCACTCCTCCCCCGCCCCCCACCCCCCCCACACACACCACCCCACCACCACACACACACACACACACACACACATTCATGCTACGAACAGGGCGCCTGCTGGCGGCAGCTCGTGGAGTGCTCCCGGCGCTGCCAGCGCTGCCGCTGCCGGCGGCGGCCCGCACCCGCAACCAAGCCCGTGGCGGGCAAGGGCCCGAGCCCAGGATATGGGGCGCACGGACGGTGTTTGCGGGTGCGGGTGCGTCAGTGTATGCTCGTGGCTGGCTGGCGAGTGATGGTGGCGGCCGCTCGGTCGAAGACGGTCCGGAGAACGAGCTCGACCACCGCGACGTGCTTACCGAGGCCGAGGCCCTCTCCTCGCTCCTTGTCTCGTCGGCCTCGATCCGCAACGCCGGCCTGCATCCGGTGGCCGTCCTCGGCAAGCACCGCTGGTTCCGCCGAGATGAGATCGAGGACCTTGCCCGGCACACATGGGGCTCGCTCGACAACATCGAGCGCGTCCGTCGCGAACGTGCCCACGCTGCCGAGCTCTTCCGTGACGCAGCAGCCGCGGCGGCGTCGGCAACAAACTCCGCGTCGGCGTCTGCTGTCGAGGGCGATGCTCCTCGTCCACATCCGCCGCTCCGCCCTCCGCCTTGGGGCATGCAGGGCTTCCCGGGCGGCGGAGGGCGGCGCGAGGATGACGAGGCGAGTGACAGCAGCGGAGCTGCGGCTGCTGCCGCCGGCGACCCGCGGCTGCTGGAAGACTCACTCCCGTTCTCGGTCCTTCGCAAGGTGGCGCGGCGGCGGAAGCGGCGGCAGGAGAAGAAAGACTCCACGCTCGCGCTTCCGCTCAAGCCGACCAAGTCGATGTCGTCGTCGAGCACAACCGTGTATGCGGCCATGGCCGGCAACGTGCTGATCATGGCCGGCAAGGCGGTAGCGTTTGTGCTCTCGGGCTCGGGTGCGATGCTCTCCGAGGCGCTGCACTCTGCGGCCGACGTGGCCAACCAATCGCTGTTGCTGGTCGGCATCAAGCGGTCGCAGCGCGAGGCCGATCCGTCGCATCCATACGGCTACGCGCGAGAGGCCAACATCTGGGCGCTCATCTCGGGCGTCGGCACGTTTTCCTCGGCGCCGGTGTTGCCGCCTACCACGGCATTGACACGCTGCTTGACCCGCCGGAGCTCACTGAGCTTCCATTTTCGCTCGCCATGCTCTCGGCAGCCTTTGCCATCGAGTCTGCCACCCTCGCCTACGCCGCCCGGGTTGTCGCTGCCGACGCCCGCAAGGCCAATGCGTCGTTCCTCGACTACGTCGTCGACGGCGCCAACCCGATGGCGGTCGCGGTCCTCGTCGAGGACTCGGCGGCGGTGGCCGGTGTTGTCATTGCCGGCACCGCCATCACTGCCTCGTACCTCACCGGCAACCCGGTGTACGACTCGGTCGGCACGCTCCTGGTCGGCGCCCTCATGGCCGGTTGTGCCACCTTTATCATCCGTCGCAACATGCGTGACCTAGTCGGCAAAGCCATGCCCAAGACCTCGCAGGACCAGATCCTCTCGCTGCTTGAGGCCGACAAGGCTGTCGTTGCCGTCCACGAGGTCAAGGCCGTCCTCATGGGCCTCGACGAAATCCGCTTCAAGGCCGAGATCGACTTTGACGGCCGCCAGATCGCCAAGCACCTCATCCGCAAGCGCAACATCGACCTTGCCGCCCTCATGGCCATCGAGTCGGAGAAAGAAATGGAGGCCTTTCTCGTCCAGTACGGCGACGACATCATCGAGCAGCTCGCCGACGAGGTCGACCGCATTGAGCGCGAAATCTCCCGTGTTGTTCCTGAAGCCCGCTACATTGATCTGGAGGCTCATTGACCCATCCCGTCCGCCGGCTCTTTGCCGACCACGTTCTCTCCCGCCACTGGCTTATTCGCGCCCTCATCACACCGCTGCCACGACCTTGCACCGCTAAACGCGTCGTTCATTGCCCGGCACACACCTTTGCGTCGAGGTCGGGAGAAGTCTGACGCCGATTCCCCGCTTGAATCCTGCCGACACAGGCCAATTCGCCCAACTCGCTCCCACGACTGCCATACTCCACTCTCGAGTACGTACCCAAGCAGCGTGTGCAAGCCACCGCATGCAATACCTTTCCCCCTACCCTTTATGCTCAGGCCAATGACGAAAGCATGCCGCCCCCTGGTGTGTCGCGTGGAGCGCCGTCCATGGTTCCCCTTCCCCCCCTGGCCCCCCCCCCCGTTTGGGGCGTCAATGCTCATTTTGGCAAAGGCTTTGCCAACCACAAAACTGCCCCCCCCCTGTTGCCGGACTGGGACCACCCGCACGTGCTCTGGTCTGTACGTGGGACGTGGTGAGGTGGTGTGCGTGGTGTGCGTGGTGCCCACCTTGTTTGCCCCCGACATGCGCGTGCAAGTGTGGTGGAGCTGGACCGGCGGTCAGCTCGTGGGGCTCTTGCCAAAGCTGCCAACAACA
Organism: Thecamonas trahens ATCC 50062; assembly: GCF_000142905.1. Taxonomy (NCBI): domain Eukaryota; order Apusomonadida; family Apusomonadidae; genus Thecamonas; species Thecamonas trahens. Next base: position 163,558 of record NW_013657662.1, read on the forward strand.
CCTCCTGACGCCGGGGGCTTCCGGAGGGTGCTGCGGGACGACGGAATGGGGTGGACTCACAATGAAGACGGGACTGGATGACTGGATGACTGGCGGCTGTTTGATGGATGTGTATGGGTACAGGCAACAATGACCGAGTACCAGCTTGTTGTTGTGGGCGCCGGTGGCGTGGGCAAGTCCGCGCTGACGATTCAGCTCATTCAGGGCCACTTTGTGGACGAGTACGATCCGACGATTGAGGACTCGTACCGGTCACAGTACGAGATCGACGGCGAGTCTGTCATCCTGGACATTCTGGACACGGCCGGACAGGAGGAGTACTCGGCGATGCGTGACAACTACATGCGGACAGGCGGAGGCTTTCTGATTGTGTTTGCCATCACGTCGCGGGCATCGTTTGAGGAAGTCCCTGGCTTCCGCAACCAGGTCCTCCGGGTCAAGGACGCGTCCGAGGTCCCGCTGGTCATCTGCGGCAACAAGTGCGATCTCGAGAACGACCGCCAGATCCCCAAAGACGAGGCCGAGTCGCTGGCGCGCTCGTACTCGGTGCCGTTTATCGAGGCTTCAGCCAAGTCGGGCCACAACGTCAAGGAGGTTTTCTTTACCCTTGTTCGCGAGATTGAGCGCCTGCCAACCGTCATGCCGCCGCCGCTCCGCCGCAAGAAGAAGAAGAGCGGCTGTGCTCTTCTGTAACTGCGCTTCGCACCGGTCCACATTCCTCGGTACCTGCAAGCAAGCTACTCCTTTGATCTGTTCCACGCTCTCGCCTCCCCCCCCCCCTTTCCCTCTGTTCTCTGATCCACTGCTCTATTGAAACGATGCATTGTCCAACCAGGTGTAGAAAGCAAAGTGAGTGTTCAATCGAGTCCGGCTTGGCTGAGGAAGTCGCAGGCCGGCTCACGCGTGCTGAACCGCGCGGCCAAGGGGTATCATGGCCCTTTTGTACGGCACGGCGCCCGCATCAAATGAGACCGTCGTACAGCTGCAGGGCCTGGATGATGGACGGGTCATTCCGCGAGCCTTCCTTGAACTCCTCAAGAGTCAGGCGCTCGTCGACATCCTTGTCCATCTGGCGGAAGATCTTGTCGACCCGCTTCTCGGCCGTGTCCTCGTCCTCGGGCAGCTTGACCATGTTGCCGACCATCTTGTAGATGGCATCGACAATCTTGAGCATCTCGTCGCGGGTGATGTACCCGTCGTTGTCGAGGTCATACAGCTGGAAGGCCCACTCAAGTTTCTGGTCCAGCGTCCCCCGCGAAGTCACAGAGAGTGCGCAGATGAACTCCTTAAAGTCGATCGACCCGTTGTTGTCGGCGTCAAAGACGTTGAAGACATACTCTGCAAACGACGATGAGGTGCCGTAGGGGAAAAACTGGCGGTAGATCTTCTGGAACTCCTCCTGGTTCAGCTCGCCCGACGGGCAGTCCTTGCGGAAGCCCTTGTACCTGTACAAACCCCTCACCCACACGTGAGTACCTGCCCTGCGCACTCTCTCCCGCCTCGACCCGACCCGACCCTCCCCCACCCACCACCACCACCACCACCGCCTCCCCCCCCCCCCCCCCCCTCCCCCCCATCCACCCCTCCCCTTCCCCCTTCCTCCCTTCCTTCCCTCCCCTTCCTCTCACTTACAGTAGGTGTTCTGTTGGAGCTCGGCCAGGTCTTCGGCACTCAATTTGGACTCGCGTCCACCCATGGCACCAGCGAATGAAAAAAGAGATGTGGCTGATGGAACTGTGGTCAGTGGCCGGTGACTGGTTGGTGACCGGCCACCGGTCGACGGTCGACGGTCGATGGTCAGTGACCAGTCGGCCACTCCCCTCCCAACCCCCCGCACTACCACTGCCACAACACACACACACATCCACGCACACACACACACTCTCTCTCTCTCTCTCCCGCCCTCCCCCCCCCCACCCCCCACCACACACACACACCATCTCCTTTACCTTGCACACACACCCGCCACACACACCATGCCGGCCACAGGTGCCACCGCAGCCACCGCACAGCCGCATGTCGTCGCTCGACGGTCTCCACACCCACGCCCGCCACATCCGCCGCCGACTCCCTCGCCACCATCCTCGCCGTGGCCTGCCAATGCTTCAGGCTCGCCCCGCCGGGTCAAAGGCCGCACCCTCTCGCCTATGGCGGCGGCGGCCACAGCCTCGGTCCGCTCGTCTTTCTCCCGCGAGACCCGCGTCCTCACCTGGGTCTCGCTCCGCGAGGCCTCGGACGAGCAGGCCGCTCACGAGCGCTTTGTCCACCGCGTCCGCAAGGCGCAGGCTGTCGCTGCCGACCGCGATGCCGCTGCTCTACGCGCCACTCGCCGCCAGGCGCTTGCTAACGAGGAGGCCCGCGCTGCTCAGCGCGCCGCAGACGCCTCCGCCGCCGCAGAGCTCGAGCGTGAGCGGTACAAGCTTCGGGACGCCGTCTTTGCCGCCGAGCAAGCTGAGCGCGCAGAGCACGAGCTGCACGAGGCGAAGGATGCCGCCCGGCTTGCGCTTGCCGAGATGCGCGATGCCGAGCGCCGCGCCAAAGCTGCCCGCGTTCGTGCTGCCGAGGACGCGCTCAAGGCCCGCGCCAAGGCTGAGGTCGAGGCCTCGGACGCCACCCACTCGGCCGCACTCGCTGCTGCACACGCCGAGCGCGACGCTGCACTCAGTCACGCCGAGCGCGCGTACTCTAAGCGCCGCGCCCGCGCCATTCGCACCCGCCGCCGCTACGCCAAGCACCTTGCCCGCCGCGCCAAGCGGCTTGCCAAGCGCGACGCCGCCGAGCGCGAGCGTGCCGCTGCTGCCCGTGCCGCCAAGGTCGACAAGCTCGACGCCGCGCTCCGGGTCTCGCAGCAGCGACATGCGGTGGCCCGCGAGCGTGTCGCCGCCGCCCGCGCTGCCAAACTCGCCCGCCACAATGAGCTCATGCTTGCCGAGGCCGAACGCGAAGCCCGCGCTCGTGCCGCCGAGGCCGAGGCCCGTGAACAGTCCGCCGCTGCCCGCGCTGAGTGGGAGGCGAAGCGAACCGCCATTGTTGCCCGCCGTGACGCACACGCCGAGAATATCCGTGCCCGCCGCGCAAGCCGCTGCCGCGCCGCCGCCGACCGCATCGCTGCCGCAGCTGCAGACCGCGCAGACCGCGACGCCATGCTCGCCGAGCTCAAGGCCGACGAGTTCCGCTACCGCGAACGACGCAAGCAGCTACTGTGGGACATGAAGGTCTCGCACAAGTACGCCGAGTACGAGGCCAAGCTCGCCGCCCTCGACTCGGAGTTTGCCCTCAAGTGGGCTGTCGACGACCACGACGCGAGCTACACGCCAGGCCGCATCTCGCGCCCAACCACCGCGTCGTCGCAGCCCCCGCCGCACATGCAGCCGCCGTCGCCGTCGCAGCCGCGGCCGGCTACCGCCTCGCCGCGCGCTCGCACCGCATCTCCTGCCAATCTTGCTGCCTCGAACAGCGCGAGGGCGTCGAATCCCGACGTCCGCCGCTCCCGCCCGCGCGCGCGGCTGCCGCAGCGCGCACAGTCTATGCGTTCACCGACCCAGCCGGCGGCGCAAGCCCCTCACCAGTCGCCGAATGGCGGCTCATCTGCCAACCTCGATGTGCACAACAAGTCAATGGCCCAGCTATCGGCGTCGACGCCAGTCGCACCCGAGTCAAGTGAGACCAGCGACCCGCCGCCGGCCTCGTCGCTCCCCCACTCGCCCTCTATGCCTGTTCTGCGCGTGTATTAACACACCTAGTTGTTAGCCGGCGGCCACCGGTCAAGGACCGACTTTTTCTGCGGCGCCTTGCCTGCTGTCGATCGAGCCGACGAGGCGGCTGGTGTTGTTGTCTTGGTCTTGGACGACTGCCACTTGTGGACCCGCGGATTGCCGGTCCCAGAAGAGGCACTCGGCGATGTCGAGCTGGATGAGGCCGTCGTTGGAGGCGCAGGATTGGGCCGCGACTGCGACCAGGGCGGCGCAGACTTGCCGGAAGCCCTGGTCGAGGCAGGTGCAGCGGCAGAACCGCTGGGGCTTGTGCTGGCGCCGCCAGGAGGCGGCGGGACCGGCCGGCCGCGGGCCCGCGTGCTGGCGGCCTTGCTCGCCGACGCCTTTGGAATGTTGGCGGATGCTCGTCGCGGATTCGGCGGCGGCGGGTTATCCCGTCTTGAGCTCGCGCCGACGGTTGACGTCCGGTTCCAGACTCGGCCACTGCCGGTCGAGACTGGCGCCGAGTTACGCTGGGCGCGAGCTGGTGCTGGTGCCGGAGCAGGCGCAGGTGCTGGCGTTGCGGGCATGGGTCTACTCGACGTCGCACCCGAGGGTGAGGCGGCCTTGGCCTTGGCGGTCGCCACTTTCGAGACCGAGCGTGTCGGCGCCGGCGGCGGCGGACGATTGCGGATGGCCCCCTTGAGCGATTTGCGCGACGAGGTCGGCGGCGGTGGGGGCATCTTGCCGGCAGTTGGTGAGCGCGACGGCGAGCGCACCGGCGACCGGGCAGGCGTCGCCGGCGGCGGATTCTTCCTGAGCGAAAGCGTCGGCGTCGACGATGACAAGCCCGGCCGTGAGTTTGCGAGCGAGCTGTGCGACGTCGGACGCGAGGAAGCAACCGACATAGGCGGGCGCGAGGTGCGGCCCGGCGGCGGCGGCTGGGGCTTTTTGCGGGCAAATCGGTTGTTGGACAACGGAGCCGACGAGGCGTCCAGCGAGCCGCGGCGGCGGCGGCTGGCGGCGGCGCCAGCCGGCGCCGGCGGTGCGCCCGAGCCCGGTGGTGGCGGCGGCAGCGCCTTGCCGATGGTGAGCGAGCGGCGCTTGTTGGCGCGCAGCGACTTTTTGGCGGCCTCGTCGAGATCCTCGGTGTCGTCAATGGCCGCAGAGGTCTTGATGAGGACCGGGCCGGTAATGAGCCCGCCTTGCGCCGAGCACTCGTTGACCAGCCGCGAAACGTCGGCGTACCACTGGCGAGTGGTCTCGACCGAGTCGGGCGAACCAAATAGCATTTCCGAGCGCTCCGACATGTTGACGAGCCGGAAACGCCCAAGCGAGTCGCCAGAGTTCTCGGTGACAAGCAGCGAGGCGAGAGGGAGGAGCGACTTGAGCTGGTACTGCTTCTTGCCAAACGACTTGCGGGCAACAAGAATGAGCTGGTCGGTGAGGAGAAAGGCGTACCGCTCCTTGGCCTTGGAGCCTTCGACGACGACAACTTCGCCCTCGCGGACCATCGAGCGGAACCGTTGGACGAGGCCGTGCTTCTCGGCGCCGTCGATGGACTCGATGACGTCTTTCAGCTGCTGAAACGCCTCATCCTTGCGCTTGGCCTCGTTGATCGACGAGAGCACAGCCTCGATGGCCTGTGACGACGCATTGAGGTCGGCAAAGTCGGCCGAGTCCTCGTCGGTCTTGCGGATGATTTCGCGGAAGAGCAGCGGGTACTTGCAGATGCGCTGGACCGGCTTGATGAGGAATGAGTCGATTGAGAGCCCGTTGGTCTTGGGCTGCGACGCGCAATAGATGAGAAACGTCTCCAGGCGCGAGCCGTCGTAGTTGTACCGCTTGGTGACGAGGCCAGACCGCGGGTGGTTGATGCAATACTTGGTGTATGCAGGGCCGAGAGTCTCTGCGTGCTTGATGAACACGTCACCAATGACGTCGACAATCGGTGACTGCTCTTGCCGCGCCTCCAAGTCCTTCAACAGCGCCTCGTGGAGTGGAATGAGCTCCTCGACGTTGCAGAACATGGTCTGCAGCGCGTCGGCCGGCACAATCTCTTCGGCCTTGTCCACCCGCTGTCGCATCGGTACCAGGTAGTCGTTGACAATAGTCCGCAAGTCCTCCAGGTACATGCCTTCGGTGACAATAAACTCAAAGATGGCCTCCTGTCGCTGCATCTCGCGCTTGTCGAGGTGGCTCACATCGAGCGACTTTTCCTCCACAATGTCCTTGAACCGCTTGACCGCAGCCTTGGGCGCGGACACGATTTTGACCGTGTTCGACGTCTCGCTACCGTCCTGTTCCGACAGCTTGCGGAGCTTGGTCTTGAACGCCCTTTCCTTGACCTTGACCTCGAGCGGGCCACCAGATTGACCATCGGGAGCATCCTCGCCGGCGCCATCAGTTGCGACTGGTTCGCCGTCACCGACCGTTGCCGGGGCACTGGTGGTCGACGCGTCGAGCTCGTCGTAGTATCCAATGTACGACGCCGGAACGTAGCCTGTAGTGCCGTCGTCGAGGCCGATGACGACCCAGTCCGGGTCGTCGTCAAGCGGGTCGACAACCTCGAAGACCTGGTTGTAGGCAATGCTCAGCTCGCCCTCGCCGCGCGCCTCGTAGTCGTACAGCCCGTACGCCCACACCGGATCAGCAGACATAGCAGGAGCTCGAGGGGGGGTGCGGGGGGGGGGGGGGGGGGGGGGAGGGGCTTCTGCCTGGCTCGGTCGCGGACCTGCTTGACCCGTTGAAGGCGGTGGCGGTGCGGGGGTTGGGTCGGCACGTGGGTGGGTGCACGGGGTGTGGTAAAGGCGCGCCGAAGGAGGTCTTCTCTGGGGCGTGCGCGGGGCCGAGGTTCCTGTGTGGGTGGGGTGGAGAGGTGGAAGTGGACAGGGTGGCCGGAGTAAGGGAGGAGGGGAGGAGGGTGAAGAGGGGCCACTGGCCCTCGCCGCCGTGCGTTCCGCCCAGCTCCGAACGAACGGAACAACGACGGGCACGTGGCTTGGGCATGCAGGTGCGACTGTGGCGAAAAATATTGAGCTCTGTCCATCGACGAGTTCTTTTCAATTCGCTACGACTTGGTCTTGCCCTTGGACTTGCCCTTACCCATGGACTTTGACTTGCCCTTGGACTTGGCCTTGGACTTGCCCTTGCTCTTGCCCTTGTCCTTGCCCTTGGACTTGGCCCGACCCTTGGACTTGCCCTTACCCTTGGCTTGGGGCCTGGACTTGGACTGGGGGCGATCTGGAAGGACTGCCTTGGCTTTGCCGGCATCGGTTCTTGAGCGCCGACGGCGGCTTGACTTATGGTCCTTTGTGGCCGTGGTGGCATGGGTGCCGGCGTTGGCGTCGGCTGTGGCGGCAGCTGCAGTGGTATCCTTGTCCTTGTGTCGGCGTCTGTGCTTCTTTTCTGGCGCAAGTGCCTCGGCATCGGTGGCGGCGGTGGGATCGGCCGTCGGCGAGGGGGCTGCATCGGTGCCGCCGTTGCGCTCCTTGCGTTTGCGCTTGTGCTTGCGAACCTTCTTCTTCGATAGCGTGGGTGTTGGTACGGCGGAAGGATCGAGATCGGCTGCAGTCACGGGCTCAGCTTCGGCCCCAGCATCTGCCTTGGGCCCGGAATCGGCTGTAGCCAAAGACTCGGCCTCGGCCCCAGCATCTGCCTTGGGCCCGGAATCGGCTGTAGCCAAAGACTCGGCCTCGACCCCAGCATCTGCCTTGGGCCCGGAATCGGCTGTAGCCAAAGACTCAGCCTCGACCCCAGCATCTGCCTTGGGCCCGGAATCGGCTGTAGCCAAAGACTCAGCCTCGGCCCCAGCATCTGCCTTGGGCCCGGAATCGGCTGTAGCCAAAGGCTCAGTCTCGGCCTGGGGCTTGGCTTCGGTCGTGCGCCCCTTTCGCTTCCGCTTCCGCCTCCGCTTGTGCTGGTACGTCTCCCTCGACACGCCCCCCGAAGCCTCAACCTGGGCAGCAGGAGCGTCCTGGTGCCTCCGCCTGTGTTTGCTCTTACGAGTCAAAGCCGGGCGCTCCGCCGGTTCTGCCTTGGATCTCGCCACTGGCACACCGCGATACAGCGCGTAATGGTCACCACAGTCGGCGAGGGCCAGTGCGTGGCGGACGCGTGCGTGGCGAACTGTAGCCGAGGGAGGCGGTGGGAGCTCGGCGGAGCGCGAGCGCGCGACCACCGTAAGCGGGAGCGTGATGCGGAGCTTTGGCCCGAGCGCGGCAAAGAATAGATCTGCCACAACCATAACGTGCGCTGGAAACGTCGACGACTCGGCAACGCCGGCGTCGACAGCCTGGCGCTGGCTGCGGGTGAGCCCAATGAGCTTGCGCTCAAACAGGCCATGGGCATCCCATGCACCGGTGACAAGCAGGCGCCGACCTTTGGTGCTCGCCTTGTACTCGAGCGGCATCATTCGGCGCGGATCAAGCTCGTGGCCCTTGCCGGCAAAGAGCCCAACAACCTGGGCCTCTCCCAGCGGGTCGGGCACGCCGGCCTCGAGCTTGAGCGCCAGACGCACTCGCTTGTCCACCCGCCGGCGCAGGTACAGGACGCCGTCAACAGCATGCGCTGCCCGCCAACCATCGTCATCTCCTCCGCGCTCCTCGATCCACACCGCAGCGCCCACAACCAGTGCGTCGCCAGAGAGCGCGTCGCTGGCAGTGCAGACCCGGTACGTCGGCTGCGCGTACGTTATAGCCACGCTGTCAGGTGGCGTGTCTATGCCGTCAGCCGCATAAGGCGAGCGCGAGCCGGCAAGGGTGCGGGTGAGATCGACGTGATACGAAGAGAGCGCCGACCGGAGCTGGGCCCGCGCCCGCGCCGGCGACACCGCGTGCAGTGCCAGCCCGTGCGGCAGTGCCAGCGTCCTGCGGAGGACAATTGAGCGCATCTGCGACCACAGCAGCATCGCCATGCCCAGAATCGACCCATCCGGCGTCCAGTGCGGAGCAACATCAACACCCAGCACGTCCGCGAGTCGCTGCCCTGCCCTCAACCCCGCCCTAAGAGCCGCATCCAGCCCGGCTGAGTGACCGCATCCGCCGTCATCGTCCCCATCGCCAGCGCTGCCTCTGTCCATCGGCTCGCACCGGGTCGACGTCCGGATCGAGACCAGAGCAGAGCGAGTGAGTGCAGCCAGTGCCTCTGCAAGCGCGGCAAAGCCCTTCACCAAGCCCGCCGACGGTGGCGGGAGGGCCGGACAGGTGGCAGCGAGGTGGGAAGCCAGCTGCGGCAGCATGGCCCTGCAGTCAAAGGCTAGTGCGCCCAGGCTCACTGGACACCCGCTTCCCTTCGTGGCGCCTTCCATCCGCAGGTGGGGGGGGGAGAGAGGGGTGGCGCCAGCAGGAGCGAGAGCGCCAGGGGTACGGCACTCACGGGCCACGCCATGGCACACCCACGAAATACACCACGACCGCGACCACGCCCGCGTACACGCCACTCACCACGCACATGCTGCGCTTGTCACTCCCACTGCTGCCGCTACACATGCCTGTCCTCTCGCTCGGCCTGCTGGTCTCTGCTGGCTTCCGCGCCCAGAGCAAGTCGGGCGGAGCTGGCGAGGTGCTTCCAGCCGATGGCCATGCTGGGCTACCGCGCCCACTCCCGCGGCCGCTGCGCTCGCTAAGCGCGGTTCTCCGGGTAGGGGAGGACGAGATGGCGCGCATAGCTGCCGCGCACCCGCCGATGCAGTCGAGCTACACCGATGACGAGCCACTGCGCCCGGCGCTCAAGACGCTGACCAAGACGCTCCCGCCTCTGGCGAGCCTGCTCGCCGCCGACGGATGCGAGGCGGCGTGTGTGGCGGTTGGCAGAATGCTCCGCGCGTATCCACCTCTGCTTGATGCAGCGGCAGCACCAGAGGCGGCACATGCAGTGGAAAGCAACTACGCCGTCCTCGCGCGGCTGTACAACGAGGTGCTGAGGCGAGAGTCGGCGACACTCGACGCTGATCTGCTCGCCAAGCCGCGGGTACTCTTCCTGCCGCCGGACAGGCTGGCATCGACAGCAAGCGCGCTGAGTGCGGTTGTGGCCGATGCCGATGCTGGTGTTGTGCGCGAGACGCTCGCCCTCCCACGTTCACACTATCGGCCGGTCCACGAGAGTGGCGAGGTGCTGCGAGCGAGCTTTGCGCTCGAGTGGCTCGTCCGCAAGCGCGGCGGGCTCGGCTACTCTGACTTTGCCACCATCGGTCTGCCCAAGACTCCATCGGCGCTGCGCAAGCACCGTCGGCGGTCGTGGCGCAAGCTGCGGCTCGATGCGGCTACAGGGCGGGCCGCTGACCCGGCGCGGACCGCGCGTGCGCTCTCGGCCAAGGTTGTCGATTCTGCCGCCCACGCCAACCGCCGAATCCAGATGCGCAAGCGGAAGCGGAAGAGAAAGACGAAGCGTCTAGACTGCCAAGCATAGCAACGTTTAATCAAGGCTCGTCTAGCCGTCGGTCCGCGACGACTTTGAGCGGCGCTTCTTGCGCGACGAGCGCGACTCGGGCGAGTCGGCCGACGACTCGTTCCGCGACGACTTTTTCCTGCGGCGCGACTTGTCACCGGTCGGGCCGGTCGGCTTGCTCGACAACGACTTGGAGGCACGGGCACGGGCAGCCTCGGGATCGATGATGGGGTCGATGGGTTTGTCGGGTGAGTGGACGAGGTCGAGCTCGGCCTTGCCGTGGTAGATGGCATCCTCGGCGTCGCGGGCGGCACGGTCTGTGACGGCACGGAACTGGTCGACATATGCGGCGAGCAGGCGATCGTATCGGCCCTCGGCACGGGCAGCGGCAGCAGCGGCAGCGATGTCGTCTTCCGAGTCCCACGAGTCATAGTCCTCGTCGAACGAGCGCAGGTCCAGAGGCGGCAGCGCGTCGGGCTCGTCGTCGATGTGCTCGAGCGCCTTGAGGCGCGCCTTGCGAATATGCTTGGCCTTTTCCTGGTTGACCGAGATGAGCTTGGGGTTGGAGAGGTAGTAGAAAAAGTCCAACACGCCGCGGAGCTGCGAGTTGATGGTGGCGACGGTCTTGAACTCGTCGAGCGTGATGACGCCATCATGGTCCTCGTCGGCAGTGGCAAAGACGGCGTCGACCTGCGCAGCGGTGTGCTCGGGCGTGTCGGCCAGGACAGCCATAGACTCGGAGACCGGCATGCACAGCGCGTTGGCCAGCCGGACCGAGTGCCGCAGCATCTGCGCCACCTCGTCGCGCGAGAGTCGCCCATCGCCGTTCGAATCAAATACCTTGAATGTGGCCTCGATCTTGGCCTCGCGCGTCCCAGTCGCCACCAGCGCCGTGTACATAGCCAGCTCTTGAAAGTCGATCGAGTTGGAGCCGTCCACGTCAAAGATGCGGAAGAAGAGCTCGGCCGTGTCGGGTGCGGTGCCCAGGTGCAGGCAATGCTCCACAAACACCTCTTTGGTGATCACCTCTAGGTCGCTAGAGCCACCTGACAGCGCAGCCAGCTCCTGAAAGTAGAAGAACAGCTTATCCACCTCCTTCTGGTCCACTGTCGCCGTCCAGCCGCCCCATAACCCATGCCCCCCCACCAGTCTGTGAGTCACGCAGCCAGCCGAGTCCGTCGCTCGGCTCAACTCGCCAACCGCCCCTCCCTGCCCCCCCCCCTCCCCCCCCCCCTCCCCCCCGCCCCCGCCCCCGCCCGCAGCAGCAACATACGCTTAGTAGCCTTCATCACCTTCTTGGCCATGCTCTTGTCCAGTGGCCCCTCATCCTCAGAGCCAGAGCCGTGCTTCTTGCTGCTGCTCCGGTTGCCCATGGTGTGACCGGCTGAACCGAGAACAGAGAGTGCCGTGTACCGCCCCGACGCCCTGCCCACACCACGCACACATCAGACACACACACCCAGCTACCCGCTTGGCGACTTGAATTCTTTCAGAATCTCTTGGCAGACACTGCCAAACGGGACAACATACGCTGTCGATAGGGAAGGGGATGCGCGCGTTTCGCCTTCATCGCCTCTCATGTCTGCCATCGTCACGTCGTGTCGCCATCAACAGGCGCTTCCGCTGCTGGTACCATCATCGCCATCAACGCCTCCTCGATCAAGGCCCTTGCCTCGGGAAGTGAGAATATTTTTGACAAAACGGGACGATATGCTCTGAAGCGCAGAGTACGCGGATGTCGCCGAGCATGCCGCAGTCCACTGCCGCCATCTCGTGGGCCGTGGTCACCCCCACCTCACCCCCAACCTCCTCTCAAAGGCCTAGCATGGACCCAGCCGACAGCCGTGCGGTGGCGGCCTTCCAGAAGTTCCTGCAGACGCGGACAGACCATCCTGCGCCGGACTACGCGGCGGCGGTGGCGTTCCTCGTGGAGTACGCTCACGAGCTGGGCATGCCGGAGCCTCGGGTGGTCGATGGCCTGGTGGCAGACAAGCCGATGTTCCAAGTTGTAGTGGTTGGGACAGAGAATGAGGCGCCTGCGCTGCTGCTCAACTCGCACATGGACGTGGTGACGGCCGATGCTGATGCGTGGGATCATCCGCCGTTTGATGGTGTCATCGCCGACGGCCGCATCTACGCCCGCGGCACACAGGACATGAAGTGCGTGACCATCCAGCAGATGGAGGCACTCTCGCGTCTGCTAGCTCGTGGCTGGACGCCCGCACGGTCGGTTGTCCTCACGGTTGTGCCCGATGAGGAGATCGGTGGCGTTGACGGCATGGCCGCCCTCCTCTCGTTCACTGTGGAGGAGGCCGCGGCACGGGCGGCGGGCGAGGCGCCGGGCCCGGTCACCATTGCCGGCCTGCCCATCGGCTTTGCGCTCGACGAGGGCCTCGCCAATCCGACGCCTGGTCACTACACCGTGTTCAACGGCGAGCGCGCGCCATTTTTTGTCGACGTCACTGCCACAGGCGCAACCGGCCACGGCTCGCGGTTCATCGAGGACACCGCCATGGAGAAGCTCATCGGCTTTGCCAACAAGGCCCTTGCCTTTCGCGCCGAGCAGGCGGCCAAGCTCCATGCCTCGGGCTCGTGCGAGGGTAAGAAGCTCGGCGATGTCATCACTGTCAACCTCACCATTCTCCGCGCTGGCAAGCTGCACAATGTCATCCCGTCCGAGGCCCGCGCCGGCCTCGACATCCGCGTCCCACCCACTGTGGGCTACGACGAGCTCCGTGCCCTCCTTGACGATTGGACCGCCACCGATGGCCTCTCGTACACCTTTGCCTACGAGCCGCCGCTCAACTCTCTGACTGAGACCTCGTCCTCGCCGTGGTACGCCGCCTTTGAGCGCGCCGTCCACGCCGCCCATCCCGACGCGGTCTGTCAGCTCGAGGTCTTCCCCGCCGCCACCGACTCGCGCTACCTCCGTGCGCTCGGCGTCCCCGCCATCGGCTTCTCGCCACTCGCCGGCGAGCCAATCCTCCTCCACGATCACAACGAGTCAATCGCTGTCTCCACCTTTATCTCGGGCATTGCCGTCTACGAAGCGCTCCTCACCGAGCTCACCGCCGTCCCGCTCCCCGCCCCGATGTAGTAGTAGTCCTCCCCCTCCCCTCTCTCCCGCTTGCGGCCCACACTTATCCAACCAAACCACCGCCCACCATTCATCAGTCACCATTCGTCATTGCGTGGCATTCCAGCTGCCACCGGTTGACACCTCGCTACCACCGCATCCCATTCATTCGTTCGCTTCAGCCGCCTTTTCGCCATGAAACGGGTCGGCAAGTACGAGCTGGGTACGACGAACGTGCCTGTGGGAGTGTGCCGCGGGGAGGCAGAGCGGGGAAAGTCACAGCAGTGTGGGCCACCAGTGCCCACCACGTATGCCCTCCCCCTCCCCTTGCCCCCCCCCCCTCCCCCCTCCCCCCCCTCCTCCCCTTTCCATACATCCCCCCTCCTCCTTCAGTGGACTCACTCTGCGTATGTATGCGGTGGCAAAACGGGTGGCCGAAACGGACGTGCGGGTCGGCTCGGTGGTGGCGCGGGTCGCAGGGCGGACGCTGGGTGAGGGCACGTTCGGCAAGTACGTACAGAGGAAGTGCATGGGGGGGGGCAGGGAGAGAGACCCGGTGGGTAAGGAGCACGGGTGAACTCACACGGAGGGCGTGTTGGGGGGCAGGGTCAAGTTTGCTAAGGACACCGAGTCCGGCGAGCACGTGGCTATTAAGATTCTCGAAAAGTCCTCGATTCTCAAGCAGGGCATGGCAGAGCAGATCAACAAGGAGATCTCCATCATGAAGATGATCCAGCACGACTATATCGTCAATCTCATCGACGTGCTGGCGTCGGCTACCAAGATTTACATGGTGCTGGAGCTGGTGACTGGCGGAGAGCTCTTCTACAAGCTCGCCAACGAGGGCCGTTTTCCCGAAGACACGGCGCGCCACTACTTTCAGCAGCTCATCAACGGCCTCGCGTACTGCCACTCTATGGGCATCTACCACCGCGACCTCAAGCCGGAAAACATCTTGCTTAACGACCAGGAGGATCAGCTGAAAATCTCGGATTTTGGTCTCTCTGCACTGCAGGAGAAGGACGGCAACTTGCTGCGGACGACGTGCGGGACGCCCAACTACGTCGCGCCCGAAGTCTTGTCTAACTCGGGCTACCACGGCTCGACCGCCGACGTCTGGTCGTGCGGTGTCATCCTCTACGTCTTCCTCGCGGGCTTTCTCCCGTTTGAGGACCCGTCGACCGAAGCGCTGTTCAAGAAGATCACCCGCGCCTCGTTCCGCTTCCCGCCGTGGTTCTCAGACGGCGCAAAGTCGCTCATCGAGCGCATCCTCGTTCCCGATCCGGCCGAACGCATCACTCTCGAGGAAATCCTTGCCGACCCGTGGTTCCTCGTCGACCTGCCCGACTCGGAGCCGGTTCCGTCGGTCGGCCACGTCGACACCGTCGACCAGTCGGACGACTCACTCTCCGTCGTCGACATTGGCGGCGAGGACGTCGAGGTTGTCGAAGACGACGACGAGCCCGGCCCGGCCAAGGACGTCTCCAAGATCACCAACGCATTTGACCTCATCGGCCGCTCGGGTGTCTTTGACCTCACACGCATGCTCGAGCGCCACCCGCCGGACCAGATCAAGCGGTACACGCGCTTCTCGTCGTCGACAGACCCGGATGTCATTCTCGAGCTCCTGCAGTCGATCCTTGACACCATGCCGGTCTCGTACCACGTCCAGCCCAAGTCGTACTCGATCGACGTCAATGCAGCCTCGTCCAAGGGCATCATCAACTTTACCATCCAGATCTACGAACTCTCGGGCTCGCTCTACCTCGTTGACTTTCAGAAGAACAAGGGCGACACGCTCGAGTTTACCCGCTACTATCGCACCCTCTACGAGAAGGCCTCCGACGCATCACTGCCGGTCGAGGGCAGCGACGGCGAGTTTGGCGGGCCGTCGGGCGCCCCGCCGCCGTCAGCCATCCCGCGCAAGTCCAAGGCCAAGGACAAGGCCAAGGCCAAGGCCAAGTCCAAGGCCTAGCTCCTCACACGATGGAACGTTGCGTGGTTTGATGAGTTTGATGAGTGGAGCATAGCCGAGTCAGCTGGGCAGGCAAGGAATTCGCGGCTTGCGCCGCGGGCAGCCTGCCCGCTGCTCGCCTTGCCGTCGAGGATTGGTGAGGGAGGGATGAAAGTTGGAAAAGAATGGAGAGAAAAGAGGAAGAGAGTGAGAAGGTCGAGGTGTGCGGGTCAACGATGCGCGGTTCGGCAGTTGCGTCTCGATACCCAGAGCCAGCAAGCGACGGGAGGGGCACGGCCTACTCGGGCAGCGAGGTGATGAGCCGCAGCGCGTCGGACGGGTTCATGACCGACGTCTCGCGGCCTTGAACAACGACGACGCGCGGAGCAGCCGGCCGCGATGCCGGTGACGCCGACGCAATCGGGATCCGCGGCGAGGTCTGCATGTTTTGCGGGCCCTTGAACAGCTTGGGCGAGCCGATGACGTCGACAAGCATGGGGCCCTTGGGCGGGACAAACGGCTCAAACGGCGGCGTCCGGAGGAGCTCCACCACAGGCCGCCGAGCGTGCACCGGCGGCTTGGGCGGGTGGAACCGGAGCGTGTTGAGCACCGAGCATCCGTCAATGAACCGCGGCGAGAGCGCCACTTCGCGAGTCGACGAGATGCCCGGCCCGGTCGGGGCCGCAAAGCGGACCGTCGGAGGAGCCTCGCGCTGCGGCGGCGACTCGCCGGGGAACGGCGACGTCTGACGCTTGCTCGTCGCTGCCGAGAGCAGCTCCGACGGCGGCATGAGCGTCCGCCGAACAGGCATCTTCTCACCTGCTGCCTGCTTCTTGCTCTTTGACGGCTTGCCGGCCTTCTTCTTGGCTCCGGACCGGCTCCGCGAGCCGACGCCAGTTGCGGCTAGTGCCTGCCGCTCGGCAAGCGCCGCGGCTTCCTCGGCCCGCCCGGCGAGGACCGAGGCCACCAGCGTCGCTTGCTCGGCCACAAACGTCGCCAGCGAGGTCGCCGCCGAGCTCGAGGCGTCGGCCTGCGCCGCTGCCGCCTCGAGCTCGGCGCGGCGGACCGTCGACTGTGCCATGGCCACTGCCATCGGCGTCGGCAGCGACTCGGGTTCAAACTCGCGCAGCGCGTCTGCGATCTCCTCGGCCGTCAGCGTCTGCCCAGACTCGGTCTTCTTCAGGTGGCAGTTCTTGTAGTGTGTCTTGAGGTTCGCCTTTTGCGAGCACCGGTGCGCGCACTTCGGATACGTGCAGAGGAACGGCTTTTCGCCAGAGTGCTTGCGGCAGTGGATGATCATGAGCGAGGCAAACCGGCACGAGTACGGGCATCCGTCGACCGGGCACTTGAGGTTGTTGCCTCCGCCGCCCGAAGACGACGTCGTCTTGCTTCCGCTCGGCTTGAGCGGCCGCGGCCGCTTCGTCTCGCGCTCCTCGGGCGCTGCCGGCGACAACGACTTGCGCTTGCGGCTCGGCGAGAGCCCGCTCCGGGTCTCCTCCGGCACCGCGGCTGGCGGTGATCCAAACTTGAGCTTCTTGCGCGGCATACCAAATGACCGCGCTCTCGGTGTGGTGATGAGGCTGGCTGCTGTAGATCAAGGTGTTGCGTGAGTGCCGTGGCGGAAAAAGAAGACTACTGGCTGTGGGGGGAATAAAAAAAAGCACCATCACCCGCTGCGGCAAAGAAACCGGAGCGTAGAATCTGCCACAATGGCGCCAAAAGGCTGCCTTCACGAGCGAAGCTGAAGAAAGCCGCCTACCGCAACCATGACGCCGCGCCTGCAACACCATCGCCAGGAAAATGCCATCCGGGGACGGCCAAGCCCTCCGTGTCTCCCCACGTAACATATGCTCTGACCACTCTCCCCCCACACTGCCCTTCCCTGTCCACAACCCACATGCCTCCGGCAGCCAGCCGAGGCGCGCGCCAATGGCCAATAACCGCCCGCCGGCGTCATCCAGGTCTGAGCCAAGCGAGGTGGCGCCCCCTATGTCGACGGAAGGCCTCTGCTCACCACCGCGACCAATCTGCAGGAGATGGGAAGCATGGAATGCATACGGGACATGTCTAGCTCAGCTCAGTGGCCATCCTTTTCGGTGTGTGTGGCGTAGGCAGCGCTGAGAGCCGGCAGAGGACGAGGCCGTTGAAAGAACGGCTTGGAAGGGAACATTCGTTCGCCGTGCCGCGCACATGCGTACCGCCGCCAATATGGACAACTGCGGTACGCAGTGCTGCTACAGGTGGTCTACATAGGGTTGTGATGGGTGGCTGCCTCCCCTAGCCCGAGATCCCGGTCAGGCCATGCCCTTTAGTCTCGCTATCGTGCGCCACGTACTGTTCGAGAACAAACGAAGAATGTACGGTTTGAACAAAGTCAGGTGGCTAAAGGCCACACACACCCGCACTTTCCCCGGCCATCGCCAACCAGTTCCGACTTGCCTTTGTTGTTCAACGACGCTTCTGACGCTTGTTCGGCGGGCCGCCACTGTTGCGGTCGCCTGGCCGCGACGGACGGTTTTTGCCGCGGTCGCCTCCGCGGTCGCCTCCGCGGTCACCTCCACGGTCGCCCCCGCGGTCACCTCCGCGGTCGCCTCCGCGGTACCCGCCACGGTCGCCTCCACGGTCGCCTCCGCGGTCACGGTCGTCGCGGCCGCGCTTGCGGTTGGCCGCGGCGTCTTCGGCCCTCGGTGCCGGTGAGCCGCTGTTGGCACGGCTCGGGGGGCCAGAGCCGCCGCCGATGCGATCGGCTAGGCGGCCACCGAGGCGGCGGTTGCGATCACTGGCACCACGGTCGCTCCCGCGGTCGCTTCCACGGTCGCTTGCGCGATCGCTCCCGCGATCGGATGGCCGTCCGCCAGGCCGTCCACCACGGTCGCGGTCGCGGTCGCGGTCGCGGTCGCGGACAGCACGGTCGCGGTCGCGAGCTCCGCGGTCGCCGCCCCGGTCGCCGCCACGATCGCTTCCGCGATCAGCCGGCCCGTTGCCACCCTTGCGATTGGCCTCGAGCGCGCGCTGCTTCTCACGCATCGCCTCCATGGCGGCCTGGCGCTTTGCCTCGAGCTCGAGCTCGTGCTTGGACGGCGCGGCCTTGGCAGGTGCTGCCTTGGACTTGGACTTGGAGCCAGGCTTGCTCGACTTGGGCGCCGACTTGGATGACTTGGGCGCCGGTTTGGACGCTGGCTTGGAATTGGACGTCTTCGACTTGGACGTCTTTGACTTGGACGTCTTGACCTTGGCCGGCGGGTCGGCCTTGGCCGGCGGGTCGACCTTGGCCGGCGGGTCGGCCTTGGCTGGCGGGTCGGCCTTGGCCGGCGGGTCGGCCTTGGCCGGCGGGTCGGCCTTGGCGGCAGCCGCACGAGTCCGGGAATTGGCCTGGCGCTTGGCCCTGTGGGCTCCAGCCGGCTCGCTGCGGCTGTGGCGCGAGGGCTGCCGGTCGGGCTCGTGGTCGGAGTTGCGACCGCGCTTGCGGGACGTGCCCGAGGCCGAGGCGACGACATCGACAGGCGCCGGGTTGGCAGCGCCAGCATAGCTGGCCGCATCAAAGAGGACGCCGCTGGTGGCCTTTTTCTTGAGCGCGTTCTCGTAGCGGAGCGAGAGGAGCTCGAGGTCGGAGCGCGGGGCGCCAGGGTTGGCCTTGGACTGGGCCTTGCACTTGGCGAGGACCGCCGACGCCGCCTTGAGCAGTGCGGCGTTCGACGAGACGACGACCGGAAAGTGGTCCTCAATTTTGGTGAGGACGACGAGAGCGTTGCGGACAGCCATGTGCTCTGGCGAGGAGAGGAGGGCAGTAAACTGGTGGCCAAGCGCAAGGTGGCACTTGAGAGCAAAGGCACGCCAGTTGTGGGCGAGCGTGGCGTCGTTGAGCGACGCAACGGGCACAGGCGGAAGCTCGCCATCGAGCGGCGGGACGGCAAGGACGGCCGACGACGCGTCGACGCCGGGCGACTCCTTGTAGCGGGCGAGGAGTGCGAGCGACGACGCGAGCAGCCGCGCCACACGCCCGGCCTCGTTGGTCGACGCAGCAAAGACCCACTGCTTGACGTTGGCAAAGAGGGCGTGGAGGTAGCGGGCGAGGACAAAGCCCGGCGGCGCGAGCTGGATCAGCGCCTCCACAAAGGTGGCGCAGAACTGGGCGTCGAGGTGGGAGAATGGAGCGCGCGGGTAGACACAGCGGTGAACAAAGAGCGAGGCGGCGCCGGCAGCCGACTCGGCACTGGCAAACCAGGTCGAGGCCTCGGTGGCGAGAACCTTGCGGACGTACGCCACGTGGTCCTTCTGCACCCGCATCTCGGCCTTGAGGTCGAGCAGCATCTTGGAGTACCTCAGGAGGTTGCGCCGCTTCGACCGCGGCAGCCGGTTGTTCCTGGCCGCCTGCTCGGCGGTGAGCGCCGAGATCGAGGCCTCGATCTTGGCCTTTTCGGCTGCGTACTCGACCGCCGGCACGCACAGGTCGTACAGCTCGAGCGACCAAAAGGCAGCAAAGAGCGCCGGCGAGAGTTGCGCGGCCTCGCTAGGAGGCAGCAGAGTAGTGGCGGCGTCGACACGCTGCGCAAGTGTCTTGCTCGCAGCCTCGTCGGTCACAACCTCGAGCGAGGACCAGAACGGCGCGACGGTGGCCTTGGTCTTCTTGTCGGCCTTTGGGTCGTCGCGCTTGGCGAGCGCGGCGGCGCGGGCGTCGACAACCGACGCCGGGGTGGCAAACGGCGTCGAGCCGAGGCGAGCGAGGAAAAACGCGGTCGCCACATCCAGCGCGTACTTGGCGACGCCGACGTCCGGCGGCGGCAGCTGCTTGGCGAGAGTGCCGGCCGGGACGTTGACGCGCAGAAACTCAACGTACTGCACAAAGGTTTCGTGACAAGCGTCAAAGAGGGCGCCGATCGGCTTGAGCGCCGAGAGGCCCGACTCGAAGATGATGGCAGACTTTTGCTGCGCAATGAGAATGAGAAAGGGGACAAGTAGGTCCGCCGTGCTCAGCGCACGTTCCAGCCGGTGCGTCGCCCGCTCGGTCAGCTGCGCCGCAGCTACCTGCGCCGCAGCCTGGGCACCCGGATCGCCGGCCGCAGACGAAAAGGTCGAACCGAGGGCACGGAGCGTCGCCCCACCGGCGAGCGCGCCCAGCTGCGACGCCGTCATCTCCTCCACAACCTCGATGCCGGTCATGTTCGAGACTAGCTCTTTGAGCACAAGCAGGTCAAACGGCGAGCCGGCTTTGAGCTGGTTGGCAATGTACTGCAGGAGCGCAGGGAGACAGAGCCGCGAGTACTTGCGCGCCAACAGGCCAGAGAGCTTGGCCATGGCCTGCAGCCAGTCCGAGACCGTCGAGCCGTCGTCCTTGAGCCGCGATGCGCTCGGGTCGGCAAGCGCACCCACAATGGCGTACGAGGCAACATCAAACGAGAGCGGCGTAAGGTACTTGAGCGCTTCAACAACAGGCTCGATCATGTTGTCGTACGTCTTGAGTTGGCCAAACAACGTCTCGACCACAACAAGCGGATTGCCGTGCGAGAGCTTGCCCAGCACCCGCCCGTACTGCTTGGTGTTCTCGGCGGAGAGCCGGCGCAGCACGCCGCGAGTCTCAAACTCGACCTTGGCCCGCACAAACGTGAGCAGCGGGTGCGCATCGTAGGCATGTGCCGACCACCGCGCGTAGATCTCAAAGCGACGGGTGTAGCCGAGGTGGCCCAGCATGCCAAAGACGTCGGCGGCAAGGCCCGGATTGGCAGGAAGGAGAGAAAAGGCAGGGAGGAGGACGCCGCTAATGAGGTCCAGGATCTGGGCGGTAGCATCGTCGCCAATCCCGCCCTTGCTCAGCGCCGCGCCGCAGAGCCGCACCATCTTGGCAAAGAGCTTGACGTCGGTGTAAAGGTAGAGGGAGAGCCACTCGAGGGCCTGGACCACGTTAGACTCACTCAGCAGCTCGTCAAGAGTGGTGATCGAGGCACTCGCCAGCCGCTCGGCGAGCGACGGGCCGACGCCCGAGTTGTAGATAATGGCCGCGTACGGCGAGGCTGCCGCCGCCACCGAGTGGTAGTACGGGTTGATCTGGGGAGTAATGATATTGACCAGCGCAGCAGCAACGCGCGGGTCGGCAACAGGGTTGAGCGCCGCAATCGAGTGCATGTAGCCATTGGCTAGCGACCAAGGCGCGTTGCGGAGGAGAGCAAGGCAGAGCCCGATCCGCTGGTTCGTCTCCCGTGGCTGAAGCGAGAGGACCGAGGCGGTGAGTTCGGCCCGCGCAGCAGCAGCCTCTGCAGCGGTGGCCGAGAGCGAGACGACCGACATCTTGGAGGCTGCGGTCCGGATGCGGTCCGAGGCCTCTTCAGCAGCACGTGAGCCGTCGGAGAGCGACGGCGAGAGATGCGGGTCAAGGGCGCCAAGCGTGATGGTGCCTGCGCGCAGGAGCGTGGCGGCGAGGTCGTAGAGCGAGTCGGGCGCGACGTCGCCGAGCTCGGTCTTGCCGGCGGCGTAGGTCTGGAACTTGAAACCGAGCACCTGGGCAATGGCACTAGCCTGCGAAGTATCAAGCAGAGCGAGGGCGTCGGCAGCCTCGTCGGCGGCGCCGATCTCGGCAGCCTCCAAGACGAGGTCCAGCACCCGATTGGGGTCGAGCGAAAAGTAGCCGACGAGCGAGTTGAGGTGCTTGCGCTTGCCGGCCACGCCGTCCGGGTGCGGCGAGTTGAGCAACGTCACCACCTTGGCGTAGCCCTCAGACTCTTCCCGGAGCAGGTTGTACTTGCACTGCGTGTAGTACCGGCGCGTCTTGGCCATCACCTCGCGCCTGGCAAAGACACGCGCCGACGGAATGAGCTTGGCCGCCGCCAGCACGTCCTCCGGCAAGCGGATCTTGAGATCAGACAACTCGGGCGCGCCGTCGTCGGCCGCTGCTAGCGCCGCCACAGTCGCACCCAGCGCAGCCAGGCTCTTGGCCTTGGCCTCGGCCTCGGCGGAGACCGCCAGCGCCAGCGAGACCATCCACAGAGCGTCGAGCAGGAGCTCGACCGCGCCCGCGGCGAGCACTGCTGCAGCCACCATAGCTCCGTCGACCTCGCCAGCAGCCACAGCCCATGTCAGGTCGACGACCGCCGGAAGGACGTCGTCGCCGCCGCCGCCTTTGGCCAAGTGCTGGCTCCTGCTTGCCACCAACTCGCTCGGTCAGTTTTCGGTCGGCGTGACCAGGGAGGGGAGGGGGAGAGGGTCAGGGGGAGGGAGGGGACGGGGAGGGGGAATGGGACATACACTGCGGCCGCACAGTCGTCACACGCCCGCCACGCCTCCAGTGTTGAGGCGTCTAGCGTGGTGTACGTGGGCGTCATGGTGGTGGGGTGTGGCGTGTTGGGCTCGGACAACAGGGGGAGGGGGAGGGGGGGGGGGGGGGGGGGGGGGGCATTGGTGTGACACGAGTCGCACTGCGTGTTTGCGGTGCGGTTGTCGGAACGACTACCGGTAGGGTTGTTAGGAGAACGACGGCTGCGATGTGGCAACGTTGAGGAGGGCGGCGGTGGCGGCCGAGGGGACGGGGAGCGGGCCATCGAATGACTCGCGGGCGATGTGCCAGTTGCCGTCGTCATCCTCGCGCCAGTGGACGCGGCGGACGCCGGTGCCGTTCTCGGTCGAGTAAGGACCAGACTGCTGGGCCTCGCGGCCGACATGCTCAAACTGGGCATCACCAAAGGCAAAGTCTGCAACCTCTGAATCGACGACGCCGGTCCAGAAGGCGCGGATACGGGCGCGGCCGACGACGATGGGCATGGGCAGGGCGTCAGCGGGCGGCGGGGCGAGGAGGGCCTCGTCGTTGTAGAGGGCAGCGATTTCTGCGGTGTTTCCGGCCTTGAGCAGAGTAATGAACATGGTGTTGGCCTCCTTGAGGGCAAGGACGGCAGCGTCGGGCGCCTGCGGCTCTGTGGGCTTGGTGCCTGTGGCGGTGGCGGCGGCGTCTGCGCGGTTGGCGACGGGGGTAATAACGCCACAGGCGATGAGCTGCGAGACGTCGATGTGGAGGATGAGCTTGCACATGAGCGGCAGCTGCTGGGTCGGATCAGCAATGGCCGAGTCCGAGTGCAGCTGGATGGGAACGCGGCAGTTTGTGGCGCCGACCTTCATGCGCTCTAGGTCTGCGATGCGGAGGAGGCCGTCGCCGAGGACAATATCCTTCCGGAGGGTGTTGTGGTCGACGAGCTGAAAGTAGAGGATGTCGTTGCGGCCGACGGTGGCGGAGAAGGCACGGTCATCGCCCTCGCCCCACACGGGCTGGCGCGAGTTGTTAATCCGCTTGGTCTGGTGGACCTCCTTGGCGTTGACCTTGACCACCACGTACGTGTCGGGCGACTTGACAGCCACATGCTCGTACGGCGTGGCCGCTTGGATTTCGATAAAGACCTTGGCGGAGACCGCTCGTGTTGCGGCCATGGTGACGAGTGACGAGGGGTTGAGGGGGGAGGGTTGAGGGGGAGGGGAGGAAGGGAAGGGGGAGGGGTGGTCGTGGACCAGGCAGCCAGGCAGCCAGGCGGCCAGGCGGCCGGGCGGTGAAGCGGAGAGGCGGCCGGGCGGCCAGAGTGGACCACGGGGGGGAGATGAAGTATGGATGCGGAGATTACGGGTGGTGGATGGTGGGGGGTGAGGGTGAGGGTGAGGGAGGATGCGGTCGGTGACGGGATATGGCGGTCGATCTGAGGGGTGGCGGGTGGTTAGAGACGGGGGAGGGGGAGAAGGGGAGGGGGCATGGCTGTCGGGTGGCGTCCAACGTGGTTCAGTGGCGGTTGGGGGCATCGGCAAGGGCAGGGAGGGGGAACACTCGACTGAGGCAGCACCGGCTGTAGGTGGGCGGCTGTAGGTGGGTGGCTGCGACAGTGGGAGGGGTTGGTATGGCTGACTACTTCTTTGACGACTACGTGGCGCCCGAGGCGGGCAAGGGGAAGAGCAAGAGCAAGAGCAAGCGCAAAGGGAAGGGGAGGGGCAAGGACCCGGGCAAGGTCACCGCAGGCGCAAGAGCAGACGCCGACAGTAGTTGGGCCGCCGCAGCAACAGCTGGTAAGGGTAAGGGTAAGGCCAAGGGTAAGGCCAAGGCCAAGGCGAGCACATCTTCAGAGTCCCGCATCCAGGCGCAGCCGCCATCGCGCAGAGCCAGCTCGCGCGCGGGGGGCTCACGCGGCAGCTCGCGGGCAGAGTCGCGGCGATCTGCAAAACACGGCTCAAACAAGTCCGGCGGGCGCGACTCGCCGCCGCGCGACGGACGTGACTGGCGGCGGGAGAGCCGAGACAGCGCTGAGAGCGAGGAGGCGCCGGCGGCGCGACGGCAGCGCGGTCCGGTCACCTCGGTCTCGCGCGAGTCTGTCGCCGATGAGCCGCTGCGGTTTGTACTTTCGCGGGCGCCGCCGCCGCCGCGGCCGGCTTCGACCCATACGTTTGCGCCGCCGGTCGGTGAGCCCGAGCCCGCATCTGTGGATCCCAAGGCGACTGACGCCGAGATCCGCGGTGGGCTGAGTCTTGCGCTCGAAATCCGCCGCGCGGCAACCGCCGCGCTTGATGCTGCGCTTCTGGACGACGCTGCTAACGTCGAAAAGTCTGAGCTCGACATCTTTGTTCAGCGCTCGTTTGTCGAGTTTCGGACCGAGACAACCGAGGGCAAGAGCCTCATGGCTCAGCTGAAGAACAAGCGCAAGCTGTTCAAAGTCCAGGTCGCACGCCGCGCGTTGGCGTGGCGCATGCCGCCGCGCGACCTCGCCGCCGAGGTGGAGGCTGTCAACCTTGGCAAGCTCCGCCTCGGTGCCGACGACGCTGACACCGCTGCCATGCGCGAGCTGGCCTTTCTCCAGCGCGCTGTCGCTCTACACGAGGACAAGATCCTGTCGCGCTTCTGCCGCTGGCTTGTCGGGGCCAAGGAGCGCCGCGTCTCGGTCGCACGCGTCGTCTCCATCGTCGGTCCGCTCGTCCGCTCGGTTCCGCCCGAGCTAGTCTCGGTCTCTCTCGCATCACCTCTCTTTGCCCGCTCGCGGACCGGCCTCAAGGGCGCGGACGAGGCCTTCGCTGCAAAAAAAGCTCGCGAAGAAGAGGAGGCCAAGGCGTGTACGTTCAAGCCGGCCATCTCGGACAAATCGCGCGAGATAGCTCGCATCCGTGCCGCCGCGCCGACTGGCGACGCTCCGGCCCGCGTCGCACCCGCTGCCTCCATCTTTGATCGTCTCTACCCGGGCTCGGCCGTCGCGACAGGCAGCTCGTCGCGCGAGCTGCTCGCCATGACGCCAAAGGCACTGCGTGGTATGTCCAAGCTCCAGCTCGCCGACATGCTCTCGTTCTTGCGGCGTGCGCTCGACAAGCGCCGCCACAGGCGCGAGCATCTCGAGCACCTCGTTCTCGTCAAGTCGGAGGCCCGCAAGCATGGCGCTGAGCTGGCCAAACTCCGCGACGAGTGCGACCATGTCACAAAGCTTGTCGCCGTCGCCGAGGACCTCTACTCGTCGCGCTCGCCTATGAGCAAATCTGCACCTGGCGCCGACCCCGCCTCTCGTGTCCGCCCGCACCACCCGGCGCCCGAAATCACCATCCAGCCGCAGCTCGCGCCCGAAGACGACTACACCGACTGCTCGTCTTCGGACTCGGCCGGGCCCGAGCCCGAGCCGTGGAAGCCTGAGCCATGGCGGCCCGACTCGCGCTATGAGGGCATTCTCGATCCAGCCCGCGTCCATCCGCGCCACGCTCGTCGAGACGATGATGCGTATGAGAGGGACAGCGGTGCCTATTATGAGGGCGACGGCGCGTATTATGAGGACGACGAAGGCGCGTATTATGAGGACGACGAAGGCGCGTACGGCGAGGACGACGAAGGCGCGTACGGCGAGGACGACGAAGGCGCGTACGGCGAGGACGATGAAGGCGTGTATTATGAGGACAAAGGCGCGTACGGCGAGGACGACGGCGACTCTGGCAACCACTACAAAGATGCGGGGTATGGCGACGACGGCGAGCGCTATGACGACGAGCGCTACGAGTACGACGACCCCTACTACAACAGCGACCAGGGCTACGACAGCAACCACGACGTTGACGCCGAGGCTGGTGTCTACTATGACGACGGCGATGACGATGGCAGCTACTACGGCGACGACGAGCGCCCAGGCCCGGGAAGGCTGTCGGTGCACGTGCGGCCCGACCTCCCGTCGCCCGCCCAAGCCCTCGGCGAGTTTCGTCACATTCCGGCGCCGTCGCGACGATCGCCGTCGACGCAGCACTCGCCACAACCTCCTGGTTACGACCACACCTCGCCGCCGCTCAATCGCCATGCCGTCGTTCCGCCCATTCCGCATAGACGTGGCTACTGACGGCTGGAGAGCGCTCAGGATCGGGATGGGGATAAAGTTAAAGTCACCGCGCGTTCTTCGCTCCAGTACTTTCTGCACCTTACGGTGGCAAACTCTCATCCCATCGTCTCATGCAGCCAAACACTCTGACCTAAGCTCGTGCTTGGTCCGGCCGTCCGATGGCTGCGGAAAAGGCGTTCGAAACACAGTCAAATTTGCGATCGCTTTGATCATCGCTTTCTGTCCCCACCCCCCCTCCCCTCTGAGCCCATCTCCTTGCCACGAACCATTCTCATCCTCATCCACGCCGTAGAAGCAGATAACGCCATTGTTAGCGCGACCACCACCACACATCCACACATCAGGCGACGCACACCATCACTGATCTGTGCCCTCCTCGCCATCGCCGACCAGCGTCACCCATGCGAACCGGCCAAGTCGGCGAGCAAGAGCGACACCGGCGAGTTGACAGTCGGCTGGCCACTGCTCTTCTCGCGACGTGGTGTGCATGGAGGGAGGACAGCAGCCAGGACCAGCACGTCCTGCACCCGAGTCTACACCTGTGTCTGGGCTGGGCCCAAGTCCTGCCGGAGCCCTGCAGGCTCGTCCGCCGCCGCCGCCGCCGCCGCACCTCAGCCATGGCAGCCGCGACCATGGGCGCGACCGGCGCGACCGGGACCGGGGCGATAGGGACCGGGGCGACCGGGATCGTGGTCGGGACTATGGGCGGGACCGGGACTATGGGCGGGACCGGGACTATGGGCGGGACCGGGACTATGGGCGGGACCGGGACTATGGGCGGGACCGCGGAGGCTATCGTCGTGATCGGGGCGGCGACCGAGGCGGCGACCGTGGCGGCGACCGTGGCGGCGACCGGGGCGGCGACCGAGGCAGTGGTGGGTTTAGGGGTGGCAGCCACGGTGGCGGTGGGTTTGGCGGTGGTTATGGTGGCGGTGGCCTCGGTGGTGGCGGGTACGGAGCTGGTGACCGGAGCGGCGGGTACGGCGGCCAAGGATTCGGCGGACGTGGACGAGGGCCGGGGCAGGGCCGGGGAGGGGGCCGGGGACGTGGGCGCGGTCAGCGCCTCGATCGCTACACCGCCGAGCAGCGCGAGCACCAGCGGGCCCAGCTCCGCGGGCGCCCGGTCGCGATGTGGGCTCACTCGCCGTCGCCAACACCGCTTCCGAGCCCACCGCCCGAGTCTGACCACGATTCAAACTCCAACACGGGCGCCAACCCGAGTGCTAACTCGGGCTCGGGCTCGGGCTCGGGCTCGGGCTCGGGCTCGCAGTCGCGGTCGCGGTCGCGGTCGCGATCACACCGGTCGCGAAAGAGCAGACACCGCAAGTCGCATCGGTCGCGGCGGCAGCGCCGCAGCGCCCGATCCCACTCTGGCTCCGACTCGGGCTCGGGTTCTGGCACGGGCACGGGCCCAGGGCAAGGTGAGCGCCGGGTTGTCGGCCCGCAGCGACCAACGACACGCAAAACGCAGCTAACGGCACGCGACCTGGGCAAGGCGCTGTTGCCGGGCGAGGGCATGGCCATGGCGTCGTACGTCGAGCAGAACAAGCGCATTCCGCGGCGCGGAGAGCTGATGAGCTCCGAGGAGATCGCCAAGTTTGAGGCCGAGGGCTTTGTCATGTCCGGCTCGCGCCACCGCCGGATGAACGCCGTCCGTGTGCGCAAGGAGTCACAGATCTACTCGGCAGCAGAGAAGGCCGCCATGGCCCAGTTCAACTATGAGGCCCAGAAGGAGCGCGAGCGCCAGATCCAGGCCTCGCTCAAGCAGCTTGTGGCCAAGAAGACCCGTGCCCTCGACGAGTAACACCCTCTCGCCCCGTCCCGTGTCCACCTCCCCCCTCCCCCCCCTCCCCCCCTCCGCCCCACCACCCCTCTCACCACAGGCAAAGTGCAATGAGCACAGCCGAGACTGCGGGCGACCTCTCGCGCAAGCGCCGCCGCAGCAACGAGGCCGAGGCCGGGGCCGGGGCCGGGGCCGGGGCCGGGGCCGGGGCCGGGGCCAGTGGCGAGCCAGGCCCTCCGCGGCGGCGGCGGAAGCGGTCGCGGTGGGACGCCGAGGGGAGCACGACGACGACGACGGCGACGACGGCGACGACGGCGACAATGGGGAAGACGGCGAGCTCTGCGGCACTTGCTGCGAGTACGCCCAGTGGTGCTTCTACCGCTGCGGCGGGAACAGGAGCCGCCGCATCGGGCGGGCTGGCTGTCGAGGCGGTGACGCTCGACGTGGTGGTGGCGGTGACGGGCGTGTCGACGCGGACGGCGGCAGAGAGCCTGGTGGCGCTAGTGGAGACGCTCGCTGGACGGGTGGTCGGCTGGGCGGCAGCGATGGAGCCGATGCTTGGCGTGCACAAGGGCCACATCTTTGTCTGCTTTGCCGATCCGGCGTCGGTTGCTGTGGCGCTATCCAAGGTCCACGGCTTTGTCCTCGACGGCGCCACCCTCGCTGTCTCGACCCATATCTCGTCGCTCGGCCCGCGCTACCCGCGCGGCGCGCCCAACGCGCCGTCGATGGTAGCCAACAGGGTGTATGTCGGCGGCCTGGCTGAGCAGATCACCGCTGCGGACGTCCAGGACCTACTGGAGCCGTTCGGCCCACTGCGTTCAGTTCACCTTGTCGAAGCCAAGCGCCCGCCGGCCATCCCTGGTCGCCCACTTCCGCCGGCGCCGCCGCCAGGCGCCCACGCTGGCTTTGCCTTTGTCGAGTTTGCCATCGCTGGCTGCGTCCCCGCTACCATCGCCGGCCTCAACGGCATGGATCTCGTTGGCAAGCCGCTCACCCTCGCCCCAGCCGCCACCCTCACCCACGCCCCCACTCCATCTGTTCGTTACATCTCACCGGCCTTTGCCCCCTGGGTCGCGCCCACCGCTGCCGCGCCTGCGGCTGCCGCGCCGGCCCCAGCGC